>NW_027466472.1:3202500-3477500 GCF_050575085.1 Anarhichas minor
CAACCTCCTTGTGACTAATCATTGCTTCTTCTTCTCTGCAGAGCAAGGCCTTGAGCTTTAATAAGCCATCACCTAAAGTAAATATGATACCAGCAGACATTTATTCCCGTGTTTGTCCATCGGTCCCTGCAATATAAAAAGGTGTAGCAGGAGATAAAGTAAATGCCAGGCTCCAGAAATAGCAGCAGCCCTTTCGTTCTTTTCCGTGATGCCGGCAGACAGATAACATTTACACCTGGCCACAAAAAACTATGACTAGACAACGATAAGGGGAGGGGACGGCTGTAGGAAGGAGGCAACTCCTCTTATCAGGCTCCTCTACTTTTTTTTTTTTTTTTATACCTCTTTCATATTTTCTTCGAAGCCTATTTTCTCCAAGACCCCTTGTTTAATCTCAGCCTCATTCCAGTCACGCATCCTGCCTGTCAATCCAACTGAGGTGGACAATACTACCATGCATCCATTCTCTTATATGTGCAAAATGGTATAAGGTCAAATATAAGATGACACAGGCGTAAACAAAAGGATCCCAAGATTCAAAATATAGTTGGTAAAAAGGTTAATCAAATGCTACATGAGATCTACTAATCAGCACCACCCAGCAAGGAGTGGCCTGGCTGCAGCGTTATCCCCTGAAGGCAGAGAGGAGAACGCCACAGGTGCCTGTGGATCCACACCACACCACAGCGCTGTGAGCTATGGCGCTCTCAGATGTCAGCAGCTGCTCTGTTTGAACCGAGCAGAGACTGGCAGAGGTGAGGAGAAGAGAGGGAGACAAACGAGGAGGATGGGAATAATGCATGACGACGAGTATCATCGCGGAATTAGAAGCAGCTGGCTGCAGACACTCTCTCTGTCTCTCTCACGCACGCACGCACGCACGCACGCACGCACGCACGCACGCACGCACGCACGCACGCACGCACACGCACACGCACACGCACACGCACACACACACACACACACACACAGCAGGCAGACAGTTGGCCAGATTGAAAAATTCTAGCCATCTGTGGTTGAGCCTGAAAACAAAATACTGAAGTAATTTGTTTTGGTACTTACATTGTGGAGATCTACATAAAGCCGTCTTACAGCATGTATATGAAGCAAGACATAAGGACACAGTGTGCTGGACACCAGCAGCTCTTACAAGACAAACCGGGAGCTAGACAGTGACACACAGGTGATTCATCCTTCAGACTGATACCGATTAAGTCACAAAGCTAATAAAGTTTTATGATTGGAGGCGTCAAATATCCTGAAGAAACACAACAACAACAACAACAACAACAACACAATCTCTTATCCACTCTGCCATGCTGCTATATTCGTTTTGGCTCTACTGTAGTCCACTCTACTTACTCAGTTATTCTTACTCAATCCAGGAACCACTTTTCATTTCCTCTGTGTTTATGTGTTTCTGCAGATTAGTCACTGTGACATCAACAGTAGGTACTCATCCTGGAATCCACATACATGCATTAAAAACATGTTACAATGCACAATAACTACAAAAGATAGCTCTGCATATTATCCCCACATGTTAAGAGAACTGTGATAATCAATGAAGCAATCTTTGAGCTCCAATAAATCTTTCCCCATTACTATCACCTCTTATGAGGGCAATTCATTTTATGATGAAATAAATGAAATGTGCACTGGGACATCAAAATCCAATAAAGACCTCAGAAGCTAAATGTCAGTTGAGACATAAAATGTCTTTAAACAGGAACTTGTTCAGCCAGCAGTCCTTACATGATGTACATCAACTCCTCTACAGATGAACTGCAGGTTTGTAACAACTTAGGAAGAGCTGGAACATTAAAAAAAGAAACTTACTGTAATCAAATAATTACAAGTATGCAGACTGTGTAAAAATACACAGAAGACAGACAGCCGTTACTCACCACAGTTTGCGGGGCATCGTCGCACTCTGATAAGAAGCCGATCAGGTGCAACCTCTCGCCCTCCCTCTCTCTCTCTCTCTCTCTCTCTCTCTCTCTGTGTTTCATCCTGTCTCTCCTCTATTATCCCTGTTGGTCCACTTGTAATATTCATTCACCCTCGCCACCACTTCAAGACAAAACCCATAAACAGATGCATGTGTTTGCTCAAACACAAACACACACGCACAGGTTTGATTATGCAGTTATTAATGAGGTGCTGTGTGGACGGCGAAGGCGGAGAGATCTCTTTGTAGCAAGCACGAGCAGAGGAGAGGCAGAGGAACACTGGGGATTAATGACAGAGGAGAGGGAGGAGAGGGGGAGAAAGAGGGAGAGAAAGTTGACGTGATGGAGAAAATAAAAAGCACACCATGACCTGAGAGTATGCAGGGCGGAAAAGGGAGAGGACAACAAAGTAAAGTCTTCACACCTGCTGCCCTGCAGCCACAAACTTTGAACTGCACCATCCATCTGATGTTTTTGTCACCTTGGCCTTCCACTTCAGCTTTTCCACTTCTCCATTTTTTCCTTTGTGGCTTTATTCTGCTATATATTCCTCCCTGTACAAGTCCAGCTACCAACTACAGAGGAGAGTCAGCTTAAAGTCATAAAATAGGAGCATGCCAAGCTGTGAGTCATGCCTGCTGTGACTCACAATGGCATCATTTTTAATGGTTTTTCGCTATATATATATATTGAAAACAATTCTAGAAATCCCCTGTCGTATGTCAAGCTTCCGCACAACAGATGATGAACTCACTTCTCAATCTTTCCATTCTTTAATTGGATTTTAAGTGGGAGCCATTTTATGTTTGGGTAGACGAACTATAAATGTGGACGTATCTGATGTGTGTTTCGTGTGTTATGTTGTGGTGTATGATGTATTCATACGCCTACGTATTTATGTGGGTCTCTGTAAAAGGGCTGAAAAAAGCCTAATAGTGACTATTTTGATCTCTGCAGCACAATATTTAATTAAAAATGGTATTTAGAAACACAAATAGTGGGCCATATTGCGATTTTTCTTACAATTTTGATTGATTGAGCAGACCTTCCCTCTACGCTGTGACAACAAATTACATTGGAAAAAGACAAGAAAGAATAAATCAAAATCTGACATCCATCTATTCTATTAATCCTTTCTATTCCGAAGTGTCATCTCTGTTCCTAGCTTTCTTAAATCTAAGGTGCTTGTCTGTGCAGTGTTTTCTTACATCTAACACCTGGATCAAACACACACACACACACACACACACAAATTGGTGCTATTCAGTGTCTGGGTAGAGCGGCGGCTGAAGCAGGAGTCACGACTCACTGATTCATATGCAGAGCCACTCCAGAGCAGACGGTCTAATGACACCTGGCCAGGGACCGAGGGAGACAATGGATGTGTGCGTGTGTGCGTCTGAGAACACTGTAGATAACAGACAAGACCTATTTTACATGACTCAGACTAACCTTGTTTTGTAGGCTAAAGCTGTACTTCTGAAACAACAAACCTGCACTGTTCAGGGTTTTATCATCGTGGCCTTTGGAGTCCAGCATTTTAATCCGGTGTCTCACATTCATGTTATAGATTATTAAAGAGTTTGACTTTCACAAATAGAAGCGCCATGCTAACTATTCTCATAAAACCTTTTACAGCCTCAAAATACACCTGAAACTCTTATTTAGTCTTCATTAGTTTTCTGGCAACATTATAGAAAGAAAAGATAGAAAGAATCACTCACTCACTCAAGTCTCCCTCTCGTGAGGTGACGTGTTGCTGGAAGACAGCGGTGGAAACACGAGTGCCGGCCGGGCAGAGTTTGTTGTGATGGAGAACAGAAAGCTGAGCGTAATCTAAAATACTTTCAATGTCATGGCTGAACATTTAGAGGATTTTGACAATGCGGCTGAGGCCTTTGAATTCGATGGCTGCCCGTACGTATTTGAGCCAGAGTATACAGATTAAGAGATGGAGGGCAACAGGCAAGGGAGGGTGAACCAGCTGCTGCAAGGCCTCAAAGCTCAGGAGACTGGTGTTGTTCCTGTGGGTGCTGGGACCTAATGCACCACAGAGGAAGAATGCTGTGAAGAGAGGAACCTGTTGCTGCTCAATATTCAGATTTCACAACGAGACTTCTCCATGAGCAGGACTTGGTTAGACAAAACAAACAAACTAGATAAAGTGAACGGAAAAAACATTGTATTTCTCCATAGGCGTAGGCAAAACAGCTAGCAAACAGGTGGCGCCATCACGGCAAATATGGACGACTTGACATGTTTGTTCAGAGAGTAAATGTCAGTGTAACGGACTCTAAAGTGAGGGAGACACGTAGAAAGTGGGGTTTGGGTACAGACAGAGTTGATCTAAATACACACACACACACACAGAGAGGCCCTTCACCTCCCATCACTAAGGCAACCTCCATTAGCAGGGCTAGCCGGTGGTTTGTTTCAACAAAGAGAAGCTCCTCACACATCCTCATCGAGCGTGAAGCAGGCACACTACTCAGCAAATGATGCTCACATTAGCTATCCACTCCACTCCAGAACTCATTTGACCTTAAAGTTGTGATTTATACCTCAAATGGTCATTTTCACTTTAAATTATTGGACTCTACAACTTGCTCAACCCAGTCGCACGTCACAACCCCCCCCCCCCCCCCCCCCCCACTGTTACTTCTCCTTTTACAGCTACGAATTGTAAAGGAAACTCACAATTATCTGATGAACATTGTCACATTGTTTTCAAAACACACACGACTCAAGAGGGAGCGAACAATGGCAGCTGTCCAATGAATCAAGCATCAACAGTGGTGGAGCAGCACAGGGCCGCTTACTGCAGCTATGACAGATCACAAGGGTCCAGATTTGCATATGGACGGTAGGGACATGTCCCTGCTAATATTTCGGGGGGACAGATTTGTCCCTCACAATATTTAAGCAAATGTATTTGCTTTATCTTTGTAGTAAACAGAAATGTTAAAGTCCAGGGGTTCATAAATTTAGTTAAAATGCATTGATGTATCAGCGAGGTGAATAGGCACCACATGCACATTTAAAAAGGTTACTTCCCCAATCAACAGACATACAAGAGAGGGGGGGGGGGGGGGGGGACACGCCTACATGTGTGTTTACTCAGCAGCGAGAATATTAAATAAGAGAAGTTGATCTACAGGAGAATAAATATTTGAAAGCAATACAGAATGCCTGAGAGAGTGACGCATGAGTTTATTGTTTTCTTTACATAAATAAAGACATTTCCACCATAAAGGGAGGCAGAACGTAGGAAATGATGTGTTTTTACATTGATTGTGACTTGTGTTAAAAGCAACATCGTTTAAACTATCCTGCAGATAGTCTGCATAACCCAGTTATATTAGATTGTTATGTAATATTAAGTTGAGTTATACTTTATCATTCCGTGTGGGACAATCAGTCCTCTGCATTTGACCCATCCTTACTGTGTTAACAGTGGGCAGCCACATTTCAATGCCCACAGACCCTCTCCACCTCTGGGGCCAGCGCGTCGATCAAGGGCAAAAGCCCAAGTACTGCTGATGTCTAACATGTAGGTCTTTGACTGGGAGAGACACTCATGCTAACCGGTGGGATCTGAACCCAGTAGCTTCTTGCTCTGACAGTAACCAGTTAATCAACATGAACCATGAGACTGAAATGATGCCCCGTTGTTCATCCTATAGTCTGAACCTTATTAGAAGCCTTCAACAACTTGTCCAAGAAGAAAATGAACTGTCCAGTATATCTATACGTGAATGGGTTTATTTTTGGTTTAAGACACAATGAAATCTGGAGTTCTTCGATGTGAATATGTACCTTCTATAAGTCCAACTACTGTAAAAGTAAAGAATTAGAAATGTTCTGTATTATTAAAATTAAACTCTTGCGGCTTCCTATTTAAGCCACATTCACACCTGGGAGCCACAATACAAACACAGAGTTCAACTACAACTGACCGGAGCCGCAAGGAGTTGAGTGCTTTGCCCAAGATTATTTTAAACACATTCCTCACACAGCGGCACATGAAGGCAAGAGAGGAGGTGTCGGGTAAAGAGTAAACAACGAGGTGATGAAGCATAGCTGTAAAGTGAATCAGTTGCTGAGTTTTTAATCAAGTGGAAATTATGTCTGGGTTGAAAGTATCTTTTCAGCCAAAGCCACAGTCTCAGTGTTCATTTGTGAACTGTTACACACCAGTGCTTCCCGGGAATTTTTCCTCAAGCACCGTTACACAAATTATGGCTTTGCATCGCTAACCAAGATCAGAATATTAACGATGACTAGATTTAATTGTTAGATTTAAAAAATAGAACTTACCGTGATTTTAGTGCAGACAAAGTGGACTTGTCAATCCTGGAGAGGAAGCAGAAGAGAAAGGCAGACAGAGAGAAGAGAGAGAGAGAGAGAGAGAGAGAGAGAGAGAGATTATTGATCACGTCTCTGATACAAACTGCTAAAAAGCAGCAATTAACTTCTTTGCTGTGAGTGCTTTTTCTTTTTTTACAGTAATAAGGACATGAACAACACCGATTCAAAATGGTGAGGAGTGAGACTTCATCAAATAGGTCATAGAAATAAGTGAGCTTATGTGCATAAAGTATCTTTAATTCATACTAGAGTCTGAGGACAGACACTGTGTACAGTACAGATGAGTGTAAAGTCACTGGCAGAGAGCCGAGCACACTTTATGACAGCTGATTTGATTGAACAAGGTTACATCTCTACAAGCTGCTCAGACCGGTTATGAGAAGCCTCAGGGTTTATAGGGGACTTATTCATGCTTCACTACGTTCTGTTCGTACTAAAAACATGAAGTCAGAAAATATAAAATTAACAACCTTTTACTTCAGCTGCTATTTGCTGCTGCTGATAGAGGAGGATCTGTGTGAGGCTTATGTTTGAGGGAAACAGGAGATACAAATATATTGATGTTTTTCACCTCATTTGCTAGTGTGTGTGTGTGTGTGTGTGTGTGTGTGTGTGTGTGTGCACATGAATGTATCTCGCATGACTCTCTAAAGAGGATGTGATGAAATTATTTCTTTAATTCCATTAATTTGCAGGCGGAACCGTGCAGAACGTTGCCTGATCCATTTCCTGCAGATACACACACACTCACGATAAACACACACATACAAACACACAGCGCACACTGTTTTTACTGTACCATCACCCAACCTGGATGTTTCGAATATCATTTGCATTTTTTCTCAGGGTTTATGAATGTTATCAACAACAGAATGCATTACAGCAGCGTCAACAGAGTGAAAGGCAGAGAGACCTGAGCTTCAGTATGCTACATATTCAGATGTCAAGATTATGAAAGGTTCCTATTGAGCAAGAGCTAGTGAAGTAGTTAATGCAACTACTGTAGTTAATATAAAAGTCAGCATGATGCATTATTAAAGAGGCACCTCAGCCAACTGAAATACAGTTAGTTAAAACAATAAACACAAACATTCCCAGTGGACATCTTACACTCGGTTTCTCTGCCGCAGTGACAGATGATTGTCTCGATGGTATCTGATCTTGCTGGCTGACAAATGTTAGCTTCTTTCATATTGAAATGGCCCTGCAGTCTGTGCTCTCACAGGATGTATTGCTAAGCAGTTGAGAAGATACACAACCCACCTCAAGCCTGAATCATCAAACACTATGTGTAAGCTTTATTCACCCCACATCTTGGAGAGTAAGGTAATACTACAATTGACTGTGTGCACGTAAACACATTATGGGGACAAAATTGTGGCCTGCCTGCTCAAAGTCAGCCCTACATTTGGTAATGCTTTCACTTTGAACTCGCCATATGTGAATCCGTCCACGTCCAAAAAGAGAAACTGATCATTTAAAGCTTCAGATGATGTGATATAAAAGTACCCAAAGAGCCATACATTGTCCCGAGAGGCTTGCATATACATTGCACCTTACGTTTTAAAAATTGCTAGAGCCATCACCACGCTGAAAATTGTAGTATTCTTAGACATTTTAATGTAGTCGGCCTGTGGGTGGTGCAACACGAAAGCTCATAAAGTGTCCAAAATCTCCTCCGAGGCAAGAAGGTGTTTAACCTCAATACAATGATATTTTGATGTTCCTTCTTTATAAATAACAATAAAACGATGGCACCACAATGTGAGGCTTCAACCTCAAACCCGGCTGTTAGTTGGATACAGCGTGCTATGGCTTAGTGCAGAGCTTTTTTTGTCATATAAGACCATTGAGTGAGGAGGACGAATGCATGTTATTATCCCCTCACAGTGTGTCTGCTTGTCCGTCTTTGCTGCACGCAAAATGTAATCCGTTAAAGGCCATGATTTCTTAAAAATAATCCACTAGACTTGCCCCACATTTACATTCACTTAAATCTTGGATTAGTTTGCCTGCAGAACAGCGGCAACACATTTAGTATTTAGCAAAAAAAAAAAGCTACCCCAGCATAACTTATTGGCACATTTTTAAGATCTTATTTTCTTATTAAAAATAAATCTCATTATACGTTTAACAGGGCAAGTAGGCTATTTTATGTGTGAAATTGGTGGAGTCCTAAACAGTTTTTCTAAAGGAATATCTGAATCTCTTTTGTTTCTATGATAATTAATCCTGATACATGTGCAGCTCTACAGCTTTGTTCCAGGTTATAACAGCCTGTCTGCCAGGACGTGTTCCCTCAGCCCAGCTGGGAAGGTTAAGTGCTCTGAAGCAGCGCTTCAGTGTCAAAACGACAAGAAGCATGGGAGCCAGCACAAAAACACTCCATCCGAGTGTGTGAGCACATTCAGCGCTAAATAGGCTCCCTGGCATCTTCCTCTGTGCTGTATCATGGGAACTGTTATCGGGCCAGTAGAGCGGGGGGACATGACTGGGAAGAGCTGTGCCCATAGTCCCATAACAGGACAGCAGCAACAGCAACAGACAAAGCAGCCTGTTGATTGTAATCCCTCCCCTGAACGGAGACAGCACAGAGTGAAACTGTACATTCACACACATACACATTCACACACATACAAAGGACAAAGTGTCAGAGGTGTGACACAGAGGAGCAGCCTCGGCCCTCCACCCATCCTTCCTTTTGAGAAAAAAAGATGACATTTCTGCTTCACACACACACCCACAACATGCAGCACATACACATTTCAGCAGCATGATGTGCATCATTTAAACTCACTCTACAACCGTATTCAGAACAATGAGCCTGTGCATACATAATGCACACACACACACACACACACACACACACACACACACACACACACACACACACACACACACACACACACACACACACACACACACACACACACAGTCATGAGCATCCAAGGAAAAGGGAACATACCATCCATATCCACCGAATGACACGCTTCTCTTCCTCCTCAGCATTTTGTCAGACTGAACTTTTCAGCAGTCTCTCTCGCTCTCAGGCTGTCTCCTCTGGGAAGTGTATGCTCTGCTGACAGTCTCTCTCTCTCTCTCTCTCTCTCTCTCTCTCTCTCTCTCTCTCTCTCTCTCTCTCTCTCTCTCTCTCTCTCTCTCTCTCTCTCTCTCTCTCTCTCTCTCTCTCTCTCTCTCTCTCTCTCTCTCTCTCTCTCTCTCTCTCTCTCTCTCTCTCTCTCTCTCTCTCTATACTGTGTATACTTGCACTTTGTGTCTCTCTCTGACCCAACCTCCCTCCCTCTCGTCTCTATCTACGCTCTTGTTTTTCCTCTTTTGTTCACTTCTTCTTTGTCAACCCGTCGCCCCAGAGTTGTTCTTTTTCCACTTGACCAGTCAACGTCTGTCCTCAAACACTGCTTAATCTTTGGCTTTCACAGACTGTTAAACACACACAATCTGACACATACAGGTACACTGATACACACATTTCAGCAGGGGGAGGAGCGAGGAGGGGAGGAGCGAGGAGGGGCCAAAAGCTCCCATCTGAGCCTCTGTGTTTGTATCCCGAACACACTCATTCACTGAGAGCTGTTCTGCAGATGCAGTAGCATTTTGACTCTTGAATCGTCACACAACCGGCCTCAACATCTGTGGTCTTCCCACAAGCCCACACCCAGCATATTAGGTCACTTCCTGCACTGTGTAACCCGTGGTGAGCCACAGGTCTCACTCACACAGAAAAATGTAAAAACGCCCCGAATGGGCAAAGATAAGGCAAAGTATACTTAAAATGACAAAACACCCACAGCACCGTATACAAGTATACTGCTGTCTGATACAGTAAAAACAATAACACTGAGATCATGTGTCCAGTCAAAAAGCTTAAGCCTTAATATTTAGTTTTGACGTGTGCATAGCTTCAAAAGTACTGAGACATAAAATCTATTAAAACTTTGAATCTAACCTCTGCCAGATGCTCAACAGCTGAGTGAAACTGGATTCATTTTGTAACACAGAGTGCTATATTAGACTATTCAAGGGGAAAGGGAGGGGTTGAACTGCCGTGAAGTCAGGCTGCGGTACATACATAGAAACCTCCCATGCTGTGACCGAAGGGAGTGTCCTTCCTGACACCCTTCCTCCTCAGTCCAGATTTGACAGGTCTCGCTGTCAGAGTTAATGTTCCCACACTGAACTTCAAGAAACCTCATGGTATACTTTACGATTCAGTGTTCCAAAAAAAAAAGTAGTTTTATATCCTATTTGTAAATTGAGACTTTGCTCTAATAATATCTTTATAATTAATCAAACTTACATTTCTTGCAATTACAATTTACACAAGTCTAAACACATACCAAGGAGGTATACTGAATTTCTTAGCAAAAGTAGACTTTGATTTCAATTCAACTTTAAAAAGATATATGAGAGCACCAAACTAAACAACAAAAATCTTTAAATGAGTCTTTGTAACAAGGTCTCCCGACTGTACAAGACACAAAGGCTACAAAACATCTAATTATGAAGGACCTGCATCTGTTGAAATACGTTATTGGGTCAAATTCCCTTACAAATGTCCAATACATCAAAACAACAAAAACAACGGACAGGCAGTGAACCTGGTGTTTTGGAGAGTTGTCCACTTTGCCTTTAAGCCAGTACGACACCATGACCTCAAAGATCACCAACGAGCTCAAGACCCCTCTGACAACGGTAGTATATCACAATCCTCATTTTCCAGGTCTTTGAATTGGATTACATTTTTGTTTTTGTGCTATTTTTACACGCTGTGTAAATTGGAGTTCAAAGGCAAATAATAAGCATGATATAATAGAATCAATGAGCTAATAATGAGATTCTAGGTTTCATTTTCATGTGAAACCTTAACTCTGATGTCCTTTATTCTCTGAATACAAGCTTGATTTGATTTACAATCACTTCAGAAAGTCCTCATTGATTCCAAGAAAGCAGATGAGCCCTTCTGAAGCCTGTTGAGAATGATTAAAGTCACAAGCTTTCACAATTAAAGGTTATCAATGCGCTCTGACTCACTCTCTGTTTGAGGCTGATGAGAGGATGGCTGGATGCGACACAATGCAGTGAGCAGCACAGGTAGGAAGAGCCAAACGCAGACTCAGACGAGCAGATACAAAGAAAATACTTCAACGAAGCAAAAGCTTAGAAGGCCTGAGGGCAGGCCGAAAGCTGACTGGTGTTTGAAGCAGTTGGACCCGAGCAAAGCTGACAAGACTTAAGCAACACAGCTGACACAGAAAAAAGGTGGGAAAAACCACAGAGGAAGTCAAACAAACACAGAACACATGAGGCAGGGTAACAAAATAAAACAGGAAGTGAAGTCCAGAGAAACCATGACAGGATGAGCTCTCAGTCCACATCTCTATCATGGTGAGACTGCACACATCAAAAGCAATAAAACTCTCCACTGGCATAATGTGGTCTGTGTGCACACACACACACACACACACACACACACACACACACACACACACACACACACACACACACACACACACACACACACACACACACACACACACACACACACACACACACACGAGTCAGTCTAGCATTTCATTAGTAGCTTAATTATCTTATCCAGAGATACAAAGAAGAAGAGAAGAGAAGAGAAGAGAAAATAGCATTCAAGTCATTGCATAATAAATAAATAATAAAACCTACAAAAACCTCATCTGACAGATTAAAGAAAAAATGAAGTAAGAAAGAACGTCTAAATCTGACTGTATGCTACGTGCCAAGCACCACACAGTAGACAGACAGCTTGCTGATGAACAAAGGGGAGCATTTAGGTGCTAAAGAGCTATATATTTAAAAATGCACAGACATAAAAAAGGCACATATTGAACACGAAAACATCTTTGATGTGAACTCTAAGAAGCTCTTGTTTTCTGCAAGCACTGCGATACTATAAGAGGCACGTAAAGGGATTATGAGTCATTTCACCTGTCACGACATCAACCTTATCCCTCACAACAGTTCCATACAATTCAATTTCCTCATGTGTCCATTTAATTAACGCAATATGCAAATGAACAGTAACTTTCCTCAAACAATAAGTAAGAGAAATAAATAAAGCACAATAAACAGCTGAACAAATGCATCACGGCTTTCATTTGACGCTTTCGCGCTCACTAATTTGCCATATTGATCCCTTGTAACCTCCATATCAATCAAACTGAAACCCCCTGGGACACTCCAAGATTAGATAACGCTTCATGATTGCTTTATTTATCATCAATTATAAATGTCTCAACCTTGTTTGTGTGAAATCGTTCTCCTCACAACTGCTTTGAGCATGACCCTGAGAAAACATCACTTACTATTCTTTTACTATTATGACAATAATAATAAAATAATAATAATTAAATATAGCATTGTGTTGCTATAGAGATACGGTAAAGACAGCGGTGCTTTGCTTCTTGCTATGATGACGTGCCATCAGGTTCCAACATCGTGTTCTTCTTGCTTCATGTCAGATGCGTGCGATCATATATTTATGGAACCGGGCTGCTAATGCCCATGTGTGATGTATAGACGCTGTTTCATTGGCAGTTATTCCTACTGATGCTGCCAATCTTTTTGAGCAATAACACTGCGGCAGGTTACGTTTTCAATCAGCTTCTAAGAACATTAGCAATTGAGAATATTTGTTGCCTCTGGAAAGAGTTACGCTCTTGTCCTGTCGCTGTTTTTGAGTAAGACACATCGACATCATTCGAAAATGTGAAACTTGCATTCACGCCACCACCACATTTTCTGTTACCACTGAAATGCTGGTAAGTGGGTTGGGTGACATCAACCTACAGCCGTCAGTTGGATGATGTCACCAGGTCACCACATGCTGTGTGTGTGTGTGTGCGTGTGCGTGTGCGTGTGTGTGTGTGTGTGTGTGTGTGTGTGTAGGTCGATGAGAGAGGTGAGAAAGAGAGATTTAAACTTTAGCTAAACATGTATCATCTCAGGCACGCTGACATGCCATTTGTATTCACAGTTCTCTAACACCAGGCCTGGTTTCTGCATCATGTGCAGCACTTTAAACCTGCAGTACATTTCTTGACCACTAGGGAGCAGCAGAAACAAGTTGTGCATTAACGTATTGTCATCCTGATATGCAGCTGAAACTGCGAACTTGTCAGCAAACAGTTGTTTATTTGCACGACCGACCGGATTCGGTGCAGACATGCCTGGTTAGCTATGTCCCAGTGTTTGTGCAAAGCTAAGCTAATTAGCTGCTGGCTGCAGCTATATTTCTTCTCGTGTGAAAGTAAATACAATGTATTTTATGCTTTAGGTTTTGCAAAGAAAGAATTTACAACAGCACTCTTCTATGATTATATTGTACACATGTGGTATTATATTAGATTATAAAATCAACACTTTAATAATGAAAGGAAGATTAATTAAAGGCTGGGTTCACTTAAATCAGTGTTTTGAGACAAGAATAATAATCTCAACAGCAATGCATTGTTCTAAAATCATTGAATCATTGCATAATAAGTCAGTGACCTCACTGTTTTCTGGTCTGTTGAATATCCGGAGTAACATGGGCATGGATTATTTACTGCTTAACTGGAATTGTTTGATGCTTTGATTAGAACAAATTGTGGTTATGGCACAGATTCAGCCTCTCAAAACCCTTGCAGATAAAGCCCAAACTGTCTGCTGTCTGAGAAAATGTGTTTTCCTACTTTGTAAAGATAATTATTCTACAAAAGAAGATTGTGTTTTACTGTTTTGCAGTTTATTCATGTTTTATGCAAACAGAAAACACCAGCACTAAGTGCATTCTAGTCAACAAGAATGAGTTTGCATGATGAGTGTGGAATGGATGCACTGATGTCTCACTTTAGGTCTCACAGAACATTTCTGAAACTTCATTAATTCACTTTTTATTGTGTTCCAACTTCTTCTCTCTCCCATCAATCCAGTTTTGTTTATTTTGATTCAGTCCCTCATCTCATTCTTAATAACTTTCTCCTCGTCATTCATTGGCAGTGAGACTCCACGAGAGACGTGATGTTTCCATCTTTATTACTTTTGTTCCTTCCACGCCGGCCGTCCCCTCTTCCATCTCTTTCCCCCGCCATGTAATAATGTATTTAGTCATTAGATAGATTCCCAGGAGGGTGATATACGCCCAGACGGACATGAGAGACCTTTCTCTCTCCCTCCCTCCCTCCCTCCCTCCCTCCCTTCTGTGTCTCTAATAGGTTACTTAGTCACATGAGGTTTTCCAGGAGGGTTGCTGAGCTGATGCTGTGATTTAATGGCTCCTGTCTCAACCACATCCAGCACCATCTGTTATACGCACACGCATGGATATACACAAAGGCACCAAACCTACATGTTGAACAACAGCCGAACAATATTTCCGAATGCATCTTGGCATTTCTTTTAATATGCTTACCTGCATACTGACTGGTAAAGAACAACCATTTTCTGATTAGGGAAATTATTCAAGCAGTAAACGCTTGACTTTAAAGCCAGGCTCTTGCAAAATGTTTGATTTCAGCTAGATGAGTTAATCATGATCACTCTGGATGCATTTTATTTAAGTTAAGATCAGTATTTCATCATTATTAGATAACCAGTTAATGGTTGTTGTGTGTGCCTCTTTTCAACTTTTCAATTACCGTTAAGACGCAAGCAGACGTATGATTCCTGATTCCTAATTAAAGCAAAATGAATGTGAAAAACCCAGCATTGGTCATAAGACGATCATGAGATAATCTAATTGTGAATACATGAAAACACATGATATCTTGAACTAATCACAAATTAAGTTGATGTTGGGATAATAACTGTTGTGTACTTGTTTGAAAACAGCACATGGAATGATGGAGGAAATATCCATCTCTGACCATAACGACATAATGACCAGGTCGTCATTGTAAAGGAGAACCGGTTCTCAATTGACTTATCATGGTCAAATAAAAAAATAAAAAGATTCACCTGATACACACAGATACAAATGCACAGAAACAATAAGGCACATATTGTACACGAAAACACCTCTTGTTTTCTGCAAGCGCTGTGATTTTATAAGAGGGCTCATGCATCATATCACCATTCAAGAAGCTTGTAGTGTTACATCTGTGGTGGTCTGCACTTACATGACTAACACAAAGGCGCTTTGAACTTTACCAACCGATATAATCAACAGACAATTATGCAACAACCCACTTGTATTTTTATAGGACTTCCCTTAGCTGTGAACATGGGAGCCGTTTGGAACAGGAATGTGCACAACAATAAATACATTTTGTTCTTCTCTATATTTTTTGTATTCCTAGACTGTTCCTAGCTCTCATTATTCTTTATCCTTCTTAAATATTCCCTTTTCTCATCTTTCCCTCTTCAATAAACCGTCTTTTTTTGGATTCTATTTTTATTTTCCCACTTTCTCTATAGTTCTTCTTTCCGCTGGTGGATTTTAGTGAAAGTGACAGCAAGCCCACCCATACACCCCCTCTTCCAGATCACACACACATGCACGCACACACGCACACACAAATTAATGTACACATCCATACACATAATCACAGACGACCACAGATAGATACGTACACTACAGTACTGCCTGAGCTCATGCACACATGCACACAGACTTGGCTTGTGTGCACATTCATGCAGACAAATCTACACACACACACGCTGCACCTCCTTCGCCCACGGCCTCCGCAATGCCTTCATCCCTCCTCTCCCCCATTGCTCACTCTTCCAGACGACATTGATCTGAGAAAAACATCCATTTAATTCACATACTTCCCCTTCACTGCAGCTCTGACAGGCTATAAAGAGCAGCACACAGACCCGAGATCCCGCGAACACAATGAGAAACACCCACAGGGGCAACTGCAAAACGCTCGGCCCACACAAAAACAATTTAATCAGGTGCGCTCATGAGAACATGGCAATTTCCTCACACCGTTTTATTTCGCACTTAATGAGAACACACAAATACAAACACAAGCTGCGGAAGTATAAGGCAATTCCCCTCTGCAGCTGCTGTGACTCATGTGTCACTGTATCAAAGTTCGCATTGATCTCATCACCAACGTAGGTGAGGGAATAAGAGGCGGATTAATGGAGGATGAGAATGATTTGGTTCAGACACAATGAGAGATGCAGAATAAAGAAAACCAATTGCAAAGGTGAGGAGCAATATAAAGGTGTGGAAAGGTTTTCGTAATTGTCTACAAGAGGGGATGAGGTACAATCAGGGATGAGACTCAATGGCCGCAGGAGCAGCAAGTGATAGAGGAAGGCGTAAAGGTGCTAGAGGGAAGAGGAGGGAGAGAAGACGGGAAGTGAGAAGTGTTGGCAGATGGGTTTAACGAAAGATGGCTAACGACGAGCAGAGAAAGGAGGAGAGGAGAGGTGTTAGGAGAAGACAAGAGGGTGTGCGTCGCCTTCTTTGAGTGGTATTTGACTTCTATCAGCTCTCAAGTGGACACTCAAGTCATAATGGGAGGCAAGGAGATGAGTCAGAGAGTGTGGGCTCAAGGAAACAATTCACTCAAATAGAGTAAAACAATTTAAGGGAAGCAGGACATTCGCATCAAAGGGTAATAAAATTCCCAACTTTAAGATGCCTCCTTGTTGAAAGGTGCTGTACAAAAAATCTCACCTTGCCTTGATGTGAGCAGCTCCAAAGCCTGAATAAATACTCCAGTCAGCAATCACAGAACATTCATACTTGGAGGGTTCCAGCTGACAGCATAATGCACACTCAGCTCATTTCTCCACAGATGACCGATGGCACAAATTTATTGAAAACTTTTTTTTTTTTGGTAACTTAAAACGCTTATAGATTGTGCACTGCTCTATGAGCGCCGTGGAAAGTTTACAGTATATGTGCAAGGAATTAAGCAAAATCTTCACATAAATCAATTTGTTATACGGTTCTAAAAAATGTGGTGGGATACTAAAGATAAAATATTTTGTGCTTGTCAACATAACCAAATAAAAAGCAGAAGAAAAAAAGATTCAACTTATTATGTTTTTTCAAAATAACCGTTTTATTTTACAGTCTGTCTAGAACAGGGTAGCGCACGAATAGAATACTTATCTGCAGGAGTAATTGAAGTACGTCACATTTTTTTCAGATGATGCTGGTAGATCTTTGCCTTCCTTTGCTGTAAAGGACTCAATGGAAACCTGTATCTCTTGCTGGACGTCTTGAAAGACGTTTAATTGTCACCCCATAAATCAAAGAACATCTCCCTCTGTACTGCATACAGTAGGGACCATGTTTCCTCAGGGGGGCTTTTGCTTACACAAATTACACACACACACACACACACACACACACACACACACACACACACACACACACACACACACACACACACACACACACACACACACACACACACACACACACACTCGCCATGTACTGTACTGTACTGCACATGAACATGATCATGAATACCCACCGAAGATTTACGCATGCATGAAAACATTTACCCGTTGGCTCACATGCAGTTCAGAACACTTCCATGTCAAATGTTATCCACATATTCTTCTTCTTCTCATACTAAAACTACTAACTACTAAAAATAATATGAAATGTAATTGGTTTTATGCCCTAGAATGCT
Organism: Anarhichas minor; assembly: GCF_050575085.1. Lineage (NCBI taxonomy): Eukaryota > Metazoa > Chordata > Actinopteri > Perciformes > Anarhichadidae > Anarhichas > Anarhichas minor. The sequence continues at coordinate 3,220,460 of NW_027466472.1, forward strand.
ATTCTATCTGTTGCTTCCCTCGAATTTCCTCCTCTGGCATCAACACACTATTTGGAATTCATGAAAATAATTTTTTTTAAAACCACTCGCATATGCGGAAACCTAACTTCATGCCCCCCCACACACACTCACCATTCCCCATAAAAACCAAATGCGCACGCACACACACGCATGACCTCAACATGGTGCCATAAACAGTCAGAGAATGTAGCACCAAAACACCAGACATTGCAGCAGCGTTGCAGCATTATTCGTCGAAAGACAATTTGCATGCCACCGGGCTTCCACTGGCTCTCTCACAGCATGCACACACACACACACACACACACACACACACACACACACACACACACACACACACACACACACACACACACACACACACACACACACACACACACACACACACACACACACACACACACACACACACACACACACACACACACACACACAACACAAATAAATACACGCACAGAGCAATATTTTCCTCAAGTTTCAAGAAGACACAAAAGGGACAAATATAGATTCACACTTCACTTGTTTGTGTGTGTGTGTGTGTGTGTGTGTGTTTGTGTGTACACAGATCACAAGTGTTATACCCAACCTCTAACTCACACTAGATCACTACTCCAGCTGGAGAGCTCTCACACAAATCAGCGCACACACACACACACACACACACACACACACTCTCAAGCTTATCCCATCATTCATTTGACTTCCAGTTAGCTGTTGTCAGCAGCAGAACCAAACAGCAGCAGCAATGTTTCTGCTCCAGAGCAGAACGGGTGTGGAAGACTTACCTCGGCTCCCCTGCAGTTCCTTTACAAGCTGGGGTGAACATCTCTCAGTCAGTGGATGGTGCACAGCATTAGCAGGAGACCAGCTGCCAGAGCAGGAGAGGTTCAGCGAATGTGTGTGAGAGAGAAGGAGGGGGGAGAGAGAGAGAAAGAGAGAGAGAGAGAAGGGGGGGGGGGGTTGAGAGAGAGAGAGAGAGCACAGGCTATAGGGGGAGGGTACCGTGAAAAAGCGCTGGGTATGACAGAATTATGAGATGAGAGACAGCAAGAAATCGTGTGTGTGTGTGCGTGTGTGTGCGTGCGTGTGTAAGAATGGAAGATGGTGTTACCATGGAGAAGGCTACCTTAACTCCTTGAAATCCTTTTCAGACCGAGGAAAAGAAAGCTGGAGAGAGAAAGTCAGCCACGAATAATATGTCAGATTTCTTTTTTTTACCATAGGCAGAAAAGACAGACTAAAAGATCAAAGATGATATTCAGTAGAAAATGACATTAATAAGGAGGAAGAGGGAGGGATGAGAGCACTGAAAAGTTCAAAGACCATGACCCGAGGCAAGATGAGCTCTCGACTCATTAGTGCTGACAGCAGCGTGGCAGTAGTCTTATCAGACACATAGTTAGCTGATAACAAATACAAAACATGGGAGGAAAGCACTAATGGTAGCAGCAGACGTTGGGCGGAAAAAAACCTGCAACAAATAAGTTGGCAATGCTTTCATTTTAAGATGAATATATCTCAATAAATCATCACCATTAAACATACACATCATCCTAAAAAGAATATACTGCACTCATGCCTTTGATAATAGTCACAGAGGCCTATGTGGCCTATTTTCATCAAATCACAAGAATTCCACTTGAGCAAGAGGTTGAGATGGCTGCTAGTTTAGTTAGTTACCGTTAGCGTGACTTTAGCTGTTTTTTGTTTCTATTTTATGACTGGATTTAGATACTGCTTCATTTAATCATGTAGATTAACTAAATGAATTACCAAGATGTCACCACATCAATTACAGATAACCGCCAGAGAAATGATGTCCATTTAGTTTTAAATGTAGCTAAAGCTAGCTGTGGCTGTAGGCTTTTACAAGCTAGCTTTCAATTGATGTAGCTCTTTCCTTGGCTATCCAGTTAGCTGTTTCTCTGTGACAGTGATGCTACATTCACGTAATGTCCGCAGACTGGGAAGTACAGGAAGAACTGGTGTTCTCGCATGTTACTCTGCTAGTCTTGTAGTGACGTAACTAATAGCCTAAATAAACTGCTTTTGCGGTGTTACATATTTGAAGCGTTTCGTTTGTCAAGTGAAAGCAGATACAAACAAGCTGAATCGACAGTATTGGTTTGTGTATTGGATTTTAACTGCCAGCGATGGTGTTGTGGTTTTTTTCACCAAATGGGAGATGTTGTAGTTGCCAGAAATTCCTGAAATCTCCAACTTTGAATTACAACTTAGAGGCTGACTATTTAAATGACTTTTATGTAGGTGATTATGTTCTCAACCATATGACGTCAACGCGGCGTGTGATAAAGCTGGGAGCCTAAAGATTACCAAACCAGATTCTGGTCTTACTTTTGACCAAATATGGTAAATGGACTTGTAGTTGTATAGCGCTTTTCTAGTCTTCCGACCACTCAAAGTGCTTTCACACTACTTGTTATCATTCACACCATTCATACACCGTACGGCGTACGCACAGCTACAGGAGCAAGTTGGGGTTTAGTGTCTCTTGCCCAAAGACACGTCAACATGTGGAGCCGGGGATCGAACCGCCGATCCTCTGATTGAAGGACGACCCTGCTCTACCGCTGAGCCTCAGTCGCAATACATGTTTGTTTGAGCTTTGTACAACAGTATGACTGTTGCAATGAATAAACCCCTGCTCTCACCTCACAGGAGTGTGCTGAAAGGTTTTCCACTAAAGGTCACTGATTTTGATATTTGACACACATTTCAACTCCCAGAGAAACAGAAGCACACACACACACAGGCACACACAATAACCAACAAACACCATGGGATCAAGAGCGTCCATTTTTCAATGAAGTAAATCCCCATTGAAGTACAAAGGCTTTCAGATCAATCACACACACACACAGTACGTGATCGATGTGTGGCTCATAGGCCCCAGAGCTCCACCAATGTCCTATAAAAAATAAAAAAGGCACATCAGCCACTCTAAACTATTTGTTATTGATCTGGTTTGCTGTTGTTGGGAAGGAAAGATGGCAGGTTTAATTAAATCCCCCCCCCCCCCAACCACACGCATACACACCCACAAAAACACCCTCCTTTCATTTGTTGTGTTTGTTTTGAGGATGTGTCTTCTTTTCCTCTAATCTCCAGGCAGTTTATTGCTCGGGGATCCTTTGTCAATTCTAATTGGTCCTGCTGGTTGGGGTCGCCTTGGAAACCAGTTTAGAAAGTGTTGGTTGGAGGTCTGCCAAAGGTTCTCATATGGGCTACCGTACACACACACACACACACACACACACACACACACACACACACACGCTGTATCAAGTATAGACGCTGACACTATAAAAAGTGCTATTTTTAGTCTCCCACAGACGTCACAAACATGCCCTCTTCAGTAAACTTCTAATACAGCTCTAATGAACACGGTGCGTTGAGTCAAACATTACAGAGAAGGAAACCACACTTTGAGGATGACCAACATCCAAATAATTCACAAGTTGAATAATTAGGAGGAGGATTTATATGATCTAAATGGAGGATGGGTTGACAGCGAGCGTCACTGTTGCATGCTGTGTCTGCTACAGTCACAAGTCCCCCACAGGCTTAAATCTGTCTCTGTGAGCTTCAGTAACAAGTGACGAGTCTGAGCCTTTGTCAGGGTGCGAGGAGCTGATGACACATGCCGTATGCTCAAACAAGCCAGAGCTTATGGGTTCTATTATATTTGTAGGAATTCAATACAGCCTTCCTCTCCTTTTCAATAACACTGAATTTCATTACCTTTCCAAAAACAGCATCTCATTAAATGCTTGGGCCCACTTTATTCTTTCATGTTTGTCCATTATCTCTTATGGACTTGGACTTGTCAGAGACATATAAAAAAAAAAAAGGAATGATTAAAATCAAAACAGCAGAGGCCAAAATATCTTGACTGAAGTTTCCAAATACTCTGGATCCTACATTTCCCATAATGCAACTCATCTGGCATATTTTTTTAAGTGCCTGGTAACAGCCCACCTCTTTCAAACTGCTCATTTTCAGTTTTTAAAAGCTTTCGTTTACAAATTCGTAGTCTCAAAAGCCGAGATATGACATCACTATGACATCATCAGAGTTATTTTTTCAGACACTTGACTTGAGCTGTTTTAACTGTTTTCACATGCAACCACTCCTGACGAAAAAATGACTTTGATGTGCAATACTATCATTATTATTAGAAGTATTTTACACACACCTTGTATTGCACATTAGTCTGCAGGCTGTCGATTCAACATAAGTGCACAAACTTATCCATTAAATTATTATTATTTGAGTAAAAGTAAAAGTGAGAATGCTACTTGCTGCTCTAGATTCTGTGGTGTTGACCTTGTGTTGGCAGGAACAGACTCCGGCAGACTGAGCACTGCCTCTTCCAAGCTGGACAGGCTGTGATACTGCAGAGAGACTATAGCCCCTTTCCTCAAGCACCTGCTGAAGAAAAACCAAACACATCACCGGTTCTATCATTGTAAAAGAAATACTCCATCAGCAGTATTGTTTATTAGCTAAACTGTATGTTTGAACCACGGTATGAACAGGACTTAGTACAAGGAGTTTCTGAGAACATATATGTTATGATCTAGTCATTGGTCACAGTAGCATTGTATTATTGCTGTGTGTGTCTCTGTCACAAATTTGTCAAGATTCCACTGGTGGAAGGTAACGACTGTAAATAAATGTATTTAAGTATAGAAATTAAGTTCAATGTATTTCCATTTTGTGCTACTTAATACTTCTACTCCACCACATTTTAGAGGCAAATATTATGCTTTTTACTCCACTTCATTAAGTATGGCCTAATCATGAATAAATAATGATAAAACAGACTAAAATAAAATTTAATTTATCCTCTGGGGAAAATTCAGTATATAAACCAGCTTCAACATTTAAGTGATGGACACCAACTATAGTCCAATAATATAATATATATATTATCTTGTATTGATGCTAGTACTTTTGTATTTTAACTTAAGTCCATTTTTTGAATGTATTACTTTTACTTGTATTTCTACACTGTGGTACTTTTACTTAAGTACATTATTACATGAAGCAAAAACTCTTTCAGTGAATGTATGGGGACCTGTCTATTGTGTTGTTTTGTGTTTTTATTAACACATAATTGTGTCCTTTAATGCCTCGGTCATAATCCTATAGGTCTACTGTGTAAAAAGGGAAAGCTGATGTTAAAGGTATCTTGTCTCTGAAACAAGTATTCTGGTATTCAAATTAGGTAGCTTGAGCAGAAACATATGAGGGGTTGTGTGTTAGTGTAAAACTTAGTGGATCATGTCTGTGGATCAAATTGTCTAGTTTGCTGTTTCTGTCTATACCAAGAAAGGCCCGTCTGCAGGCTGCACCCAGTATGCACTCAAAGTTTTGGTCATGCCTTTTAAATCACATGACCAAAACTTTCCCCAAAACCAGAAACAGCTACAGATGATACATGGAATAGGAACATTACAAAAGGTAAGAAAAATAGTAATAGAAGAAAACAGAAATCAGGGTCAGGGATGCTGTGGGACACTGACCGTGTGGAAGAAAGGCACTTCTCTGATGACTGAAACAAAGCAGCAGATTCCTCTGGGACCTCAGCACTTCTTGCTGCAAATGTTGTTGATTACACACCACAAACAGACCTTTTTAAGTTGTGACACAGAAAAACTACAGGGAGAAGTCGGCCAAATGTCTTGTGTAATGCTGTGCTGGAAATCCTACATATATGAACCACTAGGTGGCAGTGAAAGACCTAGTTAAGGTCGTATTATACTGGTCTTATTGACGCAGAGAGAAGGTTGCAACAAGGGTTGGTCCATAAAGAAAAGTTACATTGTTGATATTCAGTTAATCTGCGTAAGAGGTACATATAGTACAAAGGAAGGGATTATAGGTATCCTTGTTTTTATTTATCAAGCAAACTTGGTTTGTGCACACCATCACAAGGCTCTCCAAATAATGGGCAAAGCTCTGTCACAGGTGCTGATGTTAAACTAGTTCAAGGTGAACACTGTAGGTGAAATATTCATAACGCAACCCCCCTGAGGATTGCCACGCCCGGTGGACTGTTGCAAAAGGGCAAAACTAGTTAGGGTTAGGTGTACTGTCACCTTTCATTGCACATAATTATGCAGGCATAATCAAAAAATAATTGCATATGGTATGACGGCCAACTGTTACCTGAGCCAACTCCCTTTAAATCTCCTTCTGTTTGTGAACGCACAGTGAAAAGTAGTGCTTTTGTTGTCCTCACACCATTTACACTCCTAGAGTTCACACTCTTAGAGATGTGTTGGCATGTTATTGGTGCCTATGCACACTTAACACATGAGGCTGAAGGGCTCTTATTTCTTTATTCACATATCCTTTTTTAGAACGACACGTTTTATTGTAAGTAAAACTGATCCACATACAACCTGACATTAAGCTTTGAGGCAACAGAACAGATCACAACTTTGTCAAACATCTGACCCTGGAAGGATATTACAAACTAAAAACGTATTATTTTTACCATGAAATAGTGTTTTCCCAGTATGTTCCAAGGGCCTAAACAAACAGCTGCATAGCTAAAAGTAAGATGTTTAAAAGTGCAGTGTTTATAAGGTGGCAGGACGGAGTAAATTTGTAGCAATCCTGAAGAAGAAGCCCCTGAATGAAAACCTCAGATCCCCAGGGCGTCTTTCTGCACGTTGCAACCCAACAGAGCATTTCCTGCTTCCACACACTCCTTCACACATGATGCTGAAAAGCAACACACAAAACAAGTCATCAGCAGACTGAATGTGGGCAAACAGATGATTTTAACCAGCAAACACTGTTAAAAACAACAGATTAACACTTATTATTATGGTTTTTACCTTTCTGAGCTCGGAGCCATGACACAGCCTTCATAGCCAGAAGCTCCCACTCTTCCTGAGCATCCATCTTGAAACCATGAAGCCAGATCAGAGCCAGAGTGGTGGCCCACACGTCCTGGTTCACCTGATTCACCAAATCAAAGAATACAAAACAAAATCAAAAAGAACAAAGAAGATATAGCACAAAGGAAAAATCTGACTTCCTTAACAACATAATAACAATAGAAATTTGAAGTTAAGTTAAATTAAATTTCACATGAAAAATAAGTCCTTTATATTTGACAATAACTCACCGATGCAGGTTTTGGCTTTTCCACCTCCTCGCTGGTCTTTCCCAGTGCAGCAGCCAGATCTGGATCCAGCACCCAGCAGCCAGACGCCTTCTGGAGGGAGACCAGCTGCAGCAAAGGGTCTCTGGGTGGCTGTTTGGGCAAGCTGACTTCAGAGGAGAAAATCAGAGAAGGAAATGAAGTAATCTTGGTGGATTAGCACACTGGTATGTATTTAGTGCCATTCCTTTCATTTTTTTAATTTTTACCTATTTCATACTGATGTGTAGATATATGCAGTTAAACATATTAGAGTGATTAATACACTTTCCATGTTAGCATGCAACTTTATATCTTTAAATCATAATATTGCTTCTTGTGTTGAATCTAAATGTCTTCACCTTTATTGAATAATAAACATTCTAGTCTGTTTTCTTGCATAAATTATGTTTATAGTGCTAATAAAAGAAGAAAAATGTTGGTGTGACTAGTACATTTAAAAAAACAAGTTTTGTTCTGTTTTGACTTTTAATAATTATGCAGAGAATTTATAGAGAGACAGAGAGGAGTCTTCAGTGATGCGGGCAGCTCTGTGAGGCTGTACTTAAAACAGCGGCGCATTGAGCTAAATGCTGACATCAGCACGCTCAGATGCTCACAATAACAATGTATACCATACTGATGTTAATGCATGTTTGATTTTTAGCATGTTCACCAACTTACTGTAGTGTCTTAGCATGCTAAACTTTGCTAATTAGCCTTAAAAGCAAAGTACAGCTGAGGCTGATGTCATTAGTTTTGTAAGTATTTGGTCAGAAATCTAAAGTTGGAAAATATGGAAAAATATAAAGTTTGACCAGTTGAAAGCACTGAATGAAAAAAAATTACCAAATGGATTACAATTTATCCTGAGAGAGACATGAATGTGTGGAAGCAAATTATTGGCATTCCATTCAAGTTGTTGATACTTACCATCCAAAGAGCTCCATGGAGAAGCACCGAACCCTCGATTGACACTCATGTCCATGCCTTCAACAGAAAAAGAGACAGAATATTACACAGCGACAACATTAAATGCAAAAAACTTAAATTGTAATATACCAAAATGTTTAAACCACTGCAACAGAAAGTGTAGATATGAGTTTATTACAGGAAATACATATTTATTGTGAATTACTAAACTTAGAAAATGACATGTTAACACTGACTCACATTTCCTTCTTCAATCAGAAGAAGGAAATGATGCTAATAATGATGCTTCTTTTGTAGAATCTCTCGTCACCTTTATCATTACCTGCTATTTGTGCTAATTAGTCATGTCCTCATTATAAATGTCATTAGTTTTGCAGGTATTTGGTCGTTAATCAAAGTATTGGACAAATGAAGAGTTCGACCTTCATACAGTATTTCACCTTAAAGCTGCAAAAAAGCAAGCAAAGAAATTGTGCCACAGAAATGTGTTTTCTTATGTTTTGTTTGCATCCATCAGTCTGTTTATAGAAAGACATACATAAGTGTTCCACTCCCATTCAGATTTGTAGATTTGTACTTACTGTCCATCTCAACAGAACAATAGGACTCATTAAGCTCCAGCATATCTTCACAGTCCATCATCACTTTGAGATGAAAAACATGAGGTCAAGACATGAACCATGAGAATTACAAGACCAAAAATATCAACAAAACTACTGGTTTGGAACATTGTTACAATGACTAACCACAAGAAGTGAAAATTGTTCAAAATATCTCAAAAGTGTAGAAATGTGTGTAAAAATACACAGATATGTGTTCCACTCCGATTCAGCTTTAGAGATTTTGACTTACTCATAGGAGCACCCAGGTAAATCGGAAGACACTGGGGCATACAACAGGCCATCATCACTTTGAGATTTAAAAAAAAGTATGAGGTCAAGACATGAGCCATGATAATAACTAAAGAAACAATATCAACAAAAATACTGGTTTCTGAGCTTATTACAATGAAAAATAGTTCAAAATATCTCAAAAGTTTAACTTTTTGCATACAAACAGATGTGCACACGCAAACACAGCGTGAGCACTAAACACATGCTCGCTCTCATCTCAAAAACAAATTAAAACAGTGATTTGTAGATGATCAGTGATTTTCTTAATGTTAAAGTCGTCCCTCAGCATGCTTCTCTACAGTATCATTCATGGTCAGCTAGTATCTAGTAAGTAGAGCATAACTGTAGTTTTTTATATTTCCTTGAAAACACTTACTGGGTGTTGGAACATTTCTGCGCACCAGAGGTCCTTGAATAGCTTCGCTGTTGCCTTTGTTGACAGCAATGAAGGCAGTGAAGGCACTGCTCACTCCTGATTGGACACTGAGCTCCATCACCTTCTTCTTCTTCACTTCTCCATCTTCCTCTTCTTCACACTCTCTCTCCTCCATCTCCAGGGAGCGAATCAGAGTCCGAGCAGCCAACCTGTGGACTGTTAATCTGCAGAGAAGAGACGTTAACACATCTACACACAGATGTACCATATTATAATAAACACATTCATTATGTATTTTAGGGTTTACGCATTGAATTGTAGAGAAATAGTGTAAATCACTTTAACGATATTGCTCTGCTGCAGGATTCTCAGGGTTTCTTTCATCGCCACGGTTTGCATGTTTGCATTTGCAAAGTTAATGTGTTTTATTTATTTTTATGCAGCATTCTTGATTTTATTTGAATACAACAGAAACCATCTTGAGAAATGTTGGAAACCTATTATGTTATGAACAGTTACCTGATGTTTCATGTAACTTCAGATGCTTTGCAAGGTTTTTCCAGGTATTAAGGGAAAAAAAAGAATTCAATGTCTTGTTTCTTGTAGCATATTTTTTGACTAAATAATTACATATAAAGCCATTCTGCACATTGTGTGTGTCAGCCACTGAGCAGATCTTTAATGCATCAGTGCAACATTCTTTTATTAAACTGTGTCTTGTTTCTCATCCATAGCTACAGTTTTACTTTATCTAAATAATTAAATACATAACAGTGTTGTTTTACCCAGTGTCCTCTGCAGGTCTGAGACTGAAGTGAAGCTGGTTCTGAGAGGGATGACCTGCCAGACTGTACTTCACCGTCACACAGCCCTCTGAGGCCTCTGAACTCTGAGAAAGCATCAGAGTTAGAAACCATTTGTATCATCATAATTGACCTGGGAAATCTAACCAGAAAGTGATTTCACTATAAGGTGTTACTGCTCCTACCTGTCCAGTGAGCTGGGCATAAACCAGTGACCTTTGACCCTGGAACAGTGCTGTGATTGGTGGAGAGAGAGCAGTGACAGAAACTCCCTTTGGCAAATCCCACGTGACTGAGATGTCCACCACAGCTGGTTGCAGAGCAAATCGCAGCGACTGCATCACCTGATGAGTAAAAACAATTTACAAAAAGTTGGGAGAGGCACTGAATTTAAATAAATGGGAATTTACATTTCTTATCGTGTCGTCTGTCCTAATTGCATTTTTCATTCGAATTGATACAGAGGCTGTGATGTCTTACTTTGGGTTGCATCCTGTCCGTCCCTGTGATGAACTGAGCGTGACCTCCTCCTTCCTTGGCCAACCCGTTGATGAGAGCAGAGCTGGCCCCTTCCCCAATCCCAAAAGAGAAACACCTACAATACAGTAGTTTTGTTTTTAACACACAACGTTTGAAAATGAGACATATTCTGGGAACTGTGTGGGTGTTTTTTTTTTTTGGTTTCACCTGTGGGAACCTGAGTTCTGCTTCACCAGATTGATGACTTCTTTGGTGTTCCCCACCTCTCCGTCAGTAAAGACAAATAGCTACGGAGGAGAGTTTACACATCACACCCATAAAGTCACACCCAAAAAACATGCAGCATGTGTTGAGTCATCCAAATATTTTTTTGATAGCTACAAGAGATATTTGTACAACCTGTTTAACACATGTGTGTGTGAGTGTGTGTGTGTTACTTGTCTAGGTTGATTGGGAATGCAGCGCTGACTGTAAATGTGTTTGAGGGGCTCAAGGATCTCAGTTCCTCCCAGATCAGCCCCCATCTTGTCAACTTTCTTCAGAGCCTCTTCCATGGTCTTCTGGTTGTACTCTACACTCTTACTGTCACCAGAAACACATGAATGAACTCATGGTGCAATGAACACATGAACAACAAGTGACAATACAGGCGATAATAAACTTTGTTAGACTGAGTGACCTGAGGGAGTGACTTACGGGAAGATGTGTTCATAGCTGGACCCAAAACTGTAGATGTTGAAATAGCAGCCTAGTGGTACGCTCTTCAACAGGAGCAGCAGAGTGTCCTTAAGGGAGGAGAGAGAAGATGGTGAAGGTCACTGGGTGAGAGAGACACTATGAATGATTATATGATATAAATAACACATAATTAATACCCTGGCACTCTTTATTTGTCCACCACTCATACTGCCAGATCGATCCAATAAGAAGACAAACTCTCCACATGAAGCGACTGAAGACGTCACAGCCTGGGGGAACTCAGGGTACAGGCTCAGCATCACTACTGGATCACCCATCAGAGTGCCTGAAACACAGAGCAGAAACAGAAAAATATACACAACTCTGCACTCAGCTATTTACAAATCGAATACTTACTCATTACATCAGTTTGAATGTAATGGCCTTGTTATTTGCAAACACCTTCTCTAACGGTCACTCACCAGGCTTGGAGGAGGCCTGTCCTGCCTCCACCACAGCAGTGGGCTGGTGGGCATCTTTGTAATAAATCAGCAGTTCAACATCTCTGTCAAACTTGTGTCCTGCAGCCAACTTGACCTGCAGTTCAAAAAACAATAATTACAAATCATTACCAATATAGTGATATTTATTTTTCTCAGTAATAACAAACAATCATCACTAGAACTCTACCTACCGCGGCCTGGGTTTGCTCTGTGTTGAGGTGCTGGAGAGGGTCCAGGGGACAGTTGGACTCTACTTTAGAGATGGGACGAGGAGAGGACACTCGGGCAGAGAAAGACAGACTGTAGGGCACCAGAGAGGCTGGAACAGAGGTCACCTGAACGTTGCCACCTTCACTACCTAACATGAGACAAGTTTGAAATGATGTAATCAAAGAGGTGTTACAAACTGAAGTCCTTTGGTCCAGTTGTAACTATGACACAGGGAGACTAGATAAGTGAAAGTGCAATCAAAATAATATTGAAGACTTTTTGTGATTCTAAATAAGGAACAAAAATACAGAATAAAGTGTCCATCCAAAAGATACATAAATAAAGCTTATTCTCAAGTAAATGTGCAAATAATGTCATGAGGTGCATTAGAATCCTCTGGGTTTTTTTGTACACTACTACTACTAAATTATTTATTTTCTCTGTTGTTATTTTTCAGTTCTGTATTCCTGCATTTCTGTTTTCACCAGTATACTGTTGTGCATGTGACTGATGCAATAAAACCGTCTGTATGGACAGGTGTGGTGTGCACTAAGTTGAAGCTTAAGGGCTCCTGATGAAGGTGTTGGCTGGTTTTCCTACCCTGAGGTTGGTAGCGAGGGTTGAGCACAGCAGGCAGACAAAACCTCAGCCCTTCATCAGCCTGCACAGCCAGCTCAATGACGTACTCCAGCCTGATGGAGGCGCTCTCGCCTGGAGGCAGGCTGCCCACACTCAGAGAGAATATATCTGGACTCTGCTCACTCTCCTCCAACAGGAAGGCCTGCTGACCGGAGCTCAAAGCATCGTCATACTCCTCACGAGCCTGAAACACAGATGACACATGTGAGCAACGTTTGCTGTGTTTTAAAGCTCCTCCGTGAGCAACTCTTTAGTGTCCAGCTCACCTCCTGTTTCTCCTTCACCTCAGCTACAATGTGTGTCTGTCCAATCTTAGCACTGAAATGACAGACAGCAGCATCTCCAGGCAGAGGGAAGACAAAAACAGCCTCTAGTGGTTTGTCCTCCTTGTTCTCATAGTTCAGAGTGGAGACCACTGTAGCCACATGGTCCCTCACCTCCAGCTCCACCTCCACGCTCTTCAGAGGAACTGACCGACAAACAGAAGGAAACGCAATGAACGCAACATGTTTTCCTACATTGTTGAGGTTTACTCTTCACTGAATTGTTGCATTTTAGCTACACTAGAGGTGGACCTGTCAACCAAGATGTTTAATAGTGTGACATATACATATAAAAATATCTTTGCATTTGAAGTTTACACAAGTACAAAAAAGTTATGGAGGTTTGTTTTCTACCTGGTTCCTTCTGGGAGGTTAGCAGACCACAGCAGTTCGCCATCATACCTGTACAACAATCAACAAGGACATCTGAGGACTTCATGCTGCAGAGATGGATGGTAATGTACTGTACAGTCTGGACATTCAGCAAGCAAAATACGTTTTTATGAAAACTAATAAACATTATTTGTCATCCATTATATATATATATATATATTTGTATATAAATGCCATCAAAACATATAGGAATTACGGTTAAACATGCTGACCACAGGACTGAACATAAGGAAAACACAATAAAAAAAAGTGTAAAAATCCCAACAATACATTTTATAAATTCACTGCACAGATCACCAAATTTAAAAAAGTTAATAATAATAATACATGTATTCTACTACCGCTGTACCTCTCTGCTCCGCCCTTTCCTGGTTCAGTCTGCGCATTAATTCTTTTAGCTGTTCCGTGTTTGTTATGAAACTGTTTGGCCTATTTAAATAGATCTGGACAGCTGTTTGCTTAATGTTACTGATGAGACTATAAATATAATCTCTGACGGGAAATTACAGATTACGATGATAACAGTCTGATGTTCATTTATTTTATTTATTAACGTAACTTCTTCTTTATTTCTTTTGTTATGGTATCACGATATTCCAGTGAAGTTATTATACAAATTCAAACCCACTGGGACATCAACATATCCAGCATTAATACGGGTTGCGCAGTGTTGTGGGCCGACTTAGTATCGATAAGCAGACTATTTAAATAGACACACAGCAGAATAATGCCTACCTCTGGGGACGGATGTCTCCTGGACAGTCTTACTGAACTTCCCTCTTGTAAATATGTGGAGACAATTTTCAGACGTATAAAGCAGAAAGATAAAAACGTGAAAGTGAAAGTCACGCCTATCGGGTACGCTCGATTTCTCAACAAGAGAGTACCGGGTGGGTGGAGCTTAAATATGCAACATGAAGTTCCAAAAGTTTTATGCTAGAAAACTAATGTCTGACTCCAGTTTTATTCCAAAAAGCCTCTGAAGTGCTGTAAGTCCTTACAATTGTATTTGGTGAAAGGTTGCAGATGTTACTTGAAATCACAAAAAACAACTTTCTCTGTTAAAATGGAGCAGACAGCACAAAGTTCCCATTCATAATCCCAATAATCCCAATAATCCCAATTTTTGGGTTGAATGGCAACCACTCCACCAGCAGACTAAACTGGGGTGAAATCTGAAACTGAAAAATATAAGAACTCAAAAATCAAAATATATATGAAAGTGAAAAATGAAAAAAAAAATGTATTCAAAAAAATTCCAGAACTCAATCAAAATTATATTCAACCCAAAAAACGTTTCATTCACTTATTTATATTTTGAATACATTGCTGTATTTTTCAATGTTCAAGACCACAACTTGAACTTTCAGGTTCACATTTTCTTTTCAAATGAACAAAACCTTTTACCTGCTTTAGCTCCATAATTGTCAAGCAAACTCTCAAAATCTAAACTTTGAGTGCTGAGTCCTAAACCAGTCATAATGCACTCTTCACTAAATGCAATGCCACTTTAACTACCGAGTAATAATAATTTACATTTACAAAAATCATGAACGCTCTTTAAAATGACTGAACAAAAAATAAATAGCGCTGACATTTTATTTTGTGTTTCTGCCCTGTCTTGTTATATTTAACTGTTAAAGTGATATTTCATGTTTTAAGTCTCAATTCATTAAAAAGATGAATTAAAAAGAAAAGCAATGGATAAAGTCCTTGAATAGCGTTTTAGTTACTCTGTGAAGAAAATAATCAGATTTTCTTTTCCGACTGGCGCTCTGTAAACTAACTGTTGTGATTCTCTCCTGCAACTTGATTGGATGCCGTCGGATTGGTTAAAACTAAAAGGATCTGGAGAACTAAGCGTCGACTTGCTGGAAGTGAATAGAGAGTTAACGTTAGTTGATTCAGGAAATTAATTTGATTAGTGGCACACTTTATAAAAACATACTTTTTAATCTTTGGGCTTTGGGTAAAGTATCAACTTCTCACACCAACACATTCACAGTCACACGCCTGCAATACGTTCACGTATAATTTAACCCTTTAATGTTGGATGTGGAAGTGTAAGGTTCATTTTGAAGCAAAAACATCCCCAAGACTCAGCAGTAATTTAGGATACATTACCCTGAAACAAGTTAGTAAAAAAAACATCACAGTTGAAGCAGGCAGTTCTTAAACCTTTTATAATGTGGCCGGAAATGTCTGCTGACAGCTCAAGGTTAGATTTGTAATTCTGATGTCACATAGTTTTTACTGCACAGTGAATGGAGGAGGTGTGAAGCTTAATTTTCAGTTGTTTTAGACACAAGTTGACATGAAAGGCATAATTGGATTTGAAGTAAATATTGTAGGATGGAGTGAATCTGCTTCTGTGTACCAGAAGTGACCAGTCTTGAAGCAGAAGCCCCTTCAGTGAAAACCTCAGATCCCCAAGGAGTCTTTCTGCACGTTGCAACCCAACAGAGCATTTCCTGCTTCCACACATTCCTTCACACATGACGCTGAAAAACACACACAACACAAGTCATCAGCGGACTGAATGTGGGCAAACAGATGATTTTAACCAGCAAACACTGTTAAAAACAACAGATTAACACTTATTATTTTGGTTTTTACCTTTCTGAGCTCGGAGCCATGACACAGCCTTCATAGCCAGAAGCTCCCACTCTTCCTGAGCATCCATCTTGAAACCATGAAGCCAGGTCAGAGCCAGAATGGTGGCCCACACGTCCTGGTTCACCTGATTCACCAAATCAAACAATACAAAACTAAATCAAAAAGAACAAAGAAGATATAGCACAAAGGAAAAATCTGACTTCCTAACAACAATTGAAAAAAAGAAACTTAAATACTGTCCATTGAAAAATAAATCCCATTATTAATTTGTGTTGTTATATTTGACAATAACTCACCGATGCAGGCTTTGGCTTTTCCACCTCCTCGCTGGTCTTTCCCAGTGCAGCAGCCAGATCTGGATCCAGCACCCAGCAGCCAGACGCCTTCTGGAGGGAGACCAGCTGCAGCAAAGGGTCTCTGGGTGGCTGTTTGGGCAGGCCGGCTTCAGAGGAGAAAATCACAGTGAGAAGATAAAAATAATCTCTGTGGTTTATTGGACTGGTATGTATTTAGAGCAATTGTTTTAATTTTGTCTTTTTTCTTATTGTTTTCCTATTTGATACTGACGTATTGATGCCAGTATATTACAGGAAATAAATATGAGTGAATTACTAAACTAAAAAGTGACATGCTGAACTTGAAAACACTGATTCACATTTCTCTTTTCTAATAATATTGTTGATCCTTATTTGGAATCGGTTTTCACCTTTCATCATTACCTGCTAGCTACTAATTAGCTATAAACACAAAGTAGAGCCGATGGGCTGATCTCATTAGTTTTGCAAGTATTTCGTCATTAATCAAAGTATTGGACAAATAAAAAGTTCGACCTGATGAAAGCACTGGATTTAAAGTCAGATAATCACCAAATGTATTACAAATCATCCTGAGGGAGACATGAATGTGTGTACAAAATGACATGGTAATAACACAACAGTTGTGAGCAGGTGTATCTTCAATAACCTTACTTACTCAAGCTACATGGATCGGGTTTAATTTTAAATCCGGTTCCAATGTACATCGCTTAAAGAGAAAAAGAGACGTAGAACATTACACAAAAGCAACAACAGTAAATACAAGGAAGGAACTTAAATTGTAAGATGCAGAAATTCTCAATGTATAAACCACTGCACCACAAACCAGTGAGTACAAAGAAAATAAACTATTTAAATCAATAACAGCCACGTCAGCGACACTGGTATTGTTTTCACTTAGTGAGCCTGTGTGTGAGTGTTTAAATTTCCGTCTGCGGACATATTTTGTCACTGCCATAACGTCGCAACCGTGCAAGATGCAGTCACAAAGCTTCACTGGTGTGTCGTTGAGGTCAAAATGAAGGCAGAGTTCTAAGATGGGTGTGGTTCGACCAAGGGTGCCGGCAGTAAGGGGGATGCAAAACGATCCCATTGCAAAAACGGTCTCTAGTTTAATTATATCTTTAAAAATATAATAATTACATATTAAATCATAAACAATGTGAGTAACTAATATTTTAACACAGCAAACTTACAGTTCACGACGGCGTTAATGAGGCTGTGACAACAACTAATCATTGAAATTAGCCCTCCCATATTTAAACTTCATGTGACTCCAGCTAGCTGCATTTGCAGAATAAAACTATTATTTAGATCATTTCTCATTTCAACGTCCTGCTGATTCCAGTGATGACTGAGTTTCCACAATATTCAATAGTCATAATAAACACTAGTCCATCCACTGCTCTGCTGGGGAAGTAAATCATTAACTGTCTTTGGCACAAATCTAATGTGGTGCTTTAGAAATATGATCAAATTTCCTGTGCAGATACCAGCTGTTGTATAGTTGGGTAAGCCAGGCATCTCTTTGGGGCATAACAGTCCATGGTGATGTAAAAAATGTTTTGGGGTATTTTTGTTTAGAGAACAAAAGGCCCTGAAAGTGAACTGTTACATTTATCACACAGTAAAATCTGAAATAGTGAAACCAGTATGATGTGGTAGAGGAAAATAGTAAGACTTACAATCATCAACATCACACTCCTCAGACTCATCACGCTCACTGGACAGAGACATAGGCTGTAGGCTTCCGTAGCAGTGAGAAACACCATGACTCTCCAGAGAATTATTCTGTGGTTTCACTAAGGCAACTAGCTTCTTCTTCATATTGGAGAATATATTTCGGCTGGCGCCTCCCTTCTCTCTGCTCATAGAAGCTGTTGAGAGAGCACACAGCCTGATTATTATCCATTATCCCTCTGTGACTCATCATTATTGTTGTTATTAATATAAATATTACCATTAGTATTGCTAAACCATTAGTAGTAGTATTAGTATTGTTATTAGCATGAGTATCAAAGGAACCAAGAGCCACATTGGGCATTTTGGTGAAGTATTCCTTCATATTATTTATTCCTCTCAGCAGAAGTTGTTTTCATAATAAATCCACTGGCCGCGGTCATCGCCATGAAGCAACGTGTTCCCCAATGGCATGTCTCTTTAATGTGGGACAATGACAACTCCAGAAGGATCTTAAAACAAGGGAACGAAGAAGGTTCTGCTGTTTGAAGGAGCTCTCAATAAATCTGAGCAGTGACGAGGATTCTGCTGAGAGTCCTGGGCAACTATATGTTGCATATGTCCAGGACTGCCAGAACTCCTACATACAGTAGTTCATGCTGTTTGCTCAGTCTCTATCCATGTACTGTATTTATAGTAATACACAATTGTGTGTTAAAAATCACAGTTACCTTGTAGACTTACATTTAGTACGACCATGGCTGGTAATAGATAAGAATACAAGGAGATTAGGGTTAACTTTGAGGTTAAAAAGATAAAGAGAAATAGGTCAGGACGTTACCTGATAATGATGAAAGATAAACATTAACTGCTAAACTAGTGGTTTCTGAGATTAGTTCAATGACCAGGCGGCAATCTCCCGTACTGAAAACTGAAGCCAATGCTGAAGTGCCTTAAACTTGCATTATTATTAATGACCAGCAGGGGGCGACGCCACTGATGAAAAAATAAGTTTGATTGTAAAGAAGTCAATGAGAAAACGACCCTATTTCTAACTTTATTAATTACCTCAGTAAACATGTCCACTTCTTATACACAGTATACTAGAGTTCATCCTGTCTTTGAGATTAAAAAGTATGAAGTCAATATATGAGCCATGAGAATTGCTAAACCAAAAATATCAACAAAACTACTGGTTTGGGACCTTATTACAATGACTAATAACAAGCAGTTAAAATTGTTCAAAATATCTCAAAAGTGCAGAAAAGTGTGGAAATAGACAAATATGTGTTCCACTCCGATTCAGCTTTGAAGATTTTTACTTACCATTCCTCAAAGGAACATCACAGGACAAATTCTGGAGCTTAATACAGCCCATCATCACTTTGAGATAAAAAAAAACAAAGTATGAAGTCAAGATATGAGCCATGAGAATTGCTAAACCAAAAAATATCAACAAAACTACTGTTTTCTGACCTTATTACAATGACGCACAACAAGCAGTTAAAATTGTTCAAAATATCTCAAAAGTGTAGAAAAGTGTAGAAATAGACAGATATGTGTTCCACTCCGATTCAGCTTTGAAGATTTTTACTTACCATTCCTCACAGGAACATGACAGGACAAATTCTGGAGCATACTACAGCCCATCATCACTTTGAGATAAAAAAAAAAAGTATGAGGTCAAGATATGAGCCAAGACAATAACTAAAGAAACAATATCAACAAAACTACTGTTTTCTGAGCTTATTACAATGACTAACAACAAGCAGTTAAATTAAAATGTCTCATAAGTTTCCATACAAACAGATGTGCACACGCAAACACACTGAGCACTCAACAAATGCTCGCTCTCATCTCAAAAACAAATTAAAACAGTGATTTGTAGATGATCAGTGATTTTCTTAATGTTAAAGTCGTCCCTCAGCATGCTTCTCTACAGTATCATTCATGGTCA
Source organism: Anarhichas minor (assembly GCF_050575085.1). Taxonomy (NCBI): domain Eukaryota; kingdom Metazoa; phylum Chordata; class Actinopteri; order Perciformes; family Anarhichadidae; genus Anarhichas; species Anarhichas minor. The sequence continues at coordinate 3,240,459 of NW_027466472.1, forward strand.
GCTAGTATCTAGTAAGTAGAGCATAACTGTAGTTTTTTATATTTCCTTGAAAACACTTACTGGGTGTTGGAACATTTCTGCGCACCAGAGGTCCTTGAATAGCTTCGCTGTTGCCTTTGTTGACAGCAATGAAGGCAGTGAAGGCACTGCTCACTCCTGATTGGACACTGAGATCGACCACCTTCTTCTTCTTCACTTCTCCATCTTCCTCTTCTTCACACTCTCTCTCCTCCATCTCCAGGGAGCGAATCAGAGTCCGAGCAGCCAACCGGTGGACTGTTAATCTGCAGAGAAGAGACGTTAACACATCTACACATAGATGTACCATATTATAATAAACACATTCATTATGCATTTTAGGGTTTACGCATTGAATTGTAGAGAAATAGTGTAAAGCACTTTAACGATATTGCTCTGCTGCAGGATTCTCAGGGTTTCTTTCATCGCCACGGTTTGCATGTTTGCATTTGCAAAGTTAATGTGTTTTATTTATTTTTATGCAGCATTCTTGATTTTATTTGAATATAACAGAAACCATCTTGAGAAATGTTGGAAACCTATTATGTTATGAACAGTTACCTGATGTTTCATGTAACTTCAGATGCTTTGCAAGGTTTTTCCAGGTATTTAGGGAAAAAAAAGAATTCAATGTCTTGTTTCTTGTAGCATATTTTTTGACTAAATAATTACATATAAAGCCATTCTCCACATTGTGTGTGTCAGCCACTGAGCAGATCTTTAATGAATCAGTGCAACATTCTTTTATTAAACTGTGTCTTGTTTCTCATCCATAGCTACAGTTTTACTTTATCTAAATAATTAAATACATAACAGTGTTGTTTTACCCAGTGTCCTCTGCAGGTCTGAGACTGAAGTGAAGCTGGTTCTGAGAGGGATGACCTGCCAGACTGTACTTCACCGTCACACAGCCCTCTGAGGCCTCTGAACTCTGACAAAGCATCAGAGTTAGAAACCATTTGTATCATCATAATTGACCTGAGAAATCTAACCAGAAAGTGATTTCACTAGAAGGTGTTACTGCTCCTACCTGTCCAGTGAGCTGGGCATAAACCAGTGACCTTTGACCCTGGAACAGTGCTGTGATTGGTGGAGAGAGAGCAGTGACAGAAACTCCCTTTGGCAAATCCCACGTGACTGAGATGTCCACCACAGCTGGTTGCAGAGCAAATCGCAGCGACTGCATCACCTGATGAGTAAAAACAATTTACAAAAAGTTGGGAGAGGCACTGAGTTTAAATAAATGGGAATTTACATTTCTTATCGTGTCGTCTGTCCTAATTGCATTTTTCATTAGAATTGATACAGAGGCTGTGATGTCTTACTTTGGGTTGCATCCTGTCCGTCCCTGTGATGAACTGAGCGTGACCTCCTCCTTCCTTGGCCAACCCGTTGATGAGAGCAGAGCTGGCCCCTTCCCCAATCCCAAAAGAGAAACACCTACAATACAGTAGTTTTGTTTTTAACACACAACGTTTGAAAATGAGACATATTCTGGGAACTGTGTGGGTGTTTTGTTGTGTTTTTTTTATTTCACCTGTGGGAACCTGAGTTCTGCTTCACCAGATTGATGACTTCTTTGGTGTTCCCCACCTCTCCGTCAGTAAAGACAAATAGCTACGGAGGAGAGTTTACACATCACACCCATAAAGTCACACCCAAAAAACATGCAGCATGTGTTGAGTCATCCAAATATTTTTTGATAGCTACAAGAGATATTTGTACAACCTGTTTAACACATGTGTGTGTGAGTGTGTGTGTGTTACTTGTCTAGGTTGATTGGGAATGCAGCGCTGACTGTAAATGTGTTTGAGGGGCTCAAGGATCTCAGTTCCTCCCAGATCAGCCCCCATCTTGTCAACTTTCTTCAGAGCCTCTTCCATGGTCTTCTGGTTGTACTCTACACTCTTACTGTCACCAGAAACACATGAATGAACTCATGGTGCAATGAACACATGAACAACAAGTGACAATACAGGCGATAATAAACTTTGTTAGACTGAGTGACCTGAGGGAGTGACTTACGGGAAGATGTGTTCATAGCTGGACCCAAAACTGTAGATGTTGAAATAGCAGCCTAGTGGTACGCTCTTCAACAGGAGCAGCAGAGTGTCCTTAAGGGAGGAGAGAGAAGATGGTGAAGGTCACTGGGTGAGAGAGACACTATGAATGATTATATGATATAAATAACACATAATTAATACCCTGGCACTCTTTATTTGTCCACCACTCATACTGCCAGATCGATCCAATAAGAAGACAAACTCTCCACATGAAGCGACTGAAGACGTCACAGCCTGGGGGAACTCAGGGTACAGGCTCAGCATCACTACTGGATCACCCATCAGAGTGCCTGAAACACAGAGCAGAAACAGAAAAATATACACAACTCTGCACTCAGCTATTTACAAATCGAATACTTACTCATTACATCAGTTTGAATGTAATGGCCTTGTTATTTGCAAACACCTTCTCTAACGGTCACTCACCAGGCTTGGAGGAGGCCTGTCCTGCCTCCACCACAGCAGTGGGCTGGTGGGCATCTTTGTAATAAATCAGCAGTTCAACATCTCTGTCAAACTTGTGTCCTGCAGCCAACTTGACCTGCAGTTCAAAAAACAATAATTACAAATCATTACCAATATAGTGATATTTATTTTTCTCAGTAATAACAAACAATCATCACTAGAACTCTACCTACCGCGGCCTGGGTTTGCTCTGTGTTGAGGTGCTGGAGAGGGTCCAGGGGACAGTTGGACTCTACTTTAGAGATGGGACGAGGAGAGGACACTCGGGCAGAGAAAGACAGACTGTAGGGCACCAGAGAGGCTGGAACAGAGGTCACCTGAACGTTGCCACCTTCACTACCTAACATGAGACAAGTTTGAAATGATGTAATCAAAGAGGTGTTACAAACTGAAGTCCTTTGGTCCAGTTGTAACTATGACACAGGGAGACTAGATAAGTGAAAGTGCAATCAAAATAATATTGAAGACTTTTTGTGATTCTAAATAAGGAACAAAAATACAGAATAAAGTGTCCATCCAAAAGATACATAAATAAAGCTTATTCTCAAGTAAATGTGCAAATAATGTCATGAGGTGCATTAGAATCCTCTGTTTTTTTTGTACACTACTACTACTAAATTATTTATTTTCTCTGTTGTTATTTTTCAGTTCTGTATTCCTGCATTTCTGTTTTCACCAGTATACTGTTGTGCATGTGACTGATGCAATAAAACCGTCTGTATGGACAGGTGTGGTGTGCACTAAGTTGAAGCTTAAGGGCTCCTGATGAAGGTGTTGGCTGGTTTTCCTACCCTGAGGTTGGTAGCGAGGGTTGAGCACAGCAGGCAGACAAAACCTCAGCCCTTCATCAGCCTGCACAGCCAGCTCAATGACGTACTCCAGCCTGATGGAGGCGCTCTCTCCTGGAGGCAGGCTGCCCACACTCAGAGAGAATATATCTGGACTCTGCTCACTCTCCTCCAACAGGAAGGCCTGCTGACCGGAGCTCAAAGCATCGTCATACTCCTCACGAGCCTGAAACACAGATGACACATGTGAGCAACGTTTGCTGTGTTTTAAAGCTCCTCCGTGAGCAACTCTTTAGTGTCCAGCTCACCTCCTGTTTCTCCTTCACCTCAGCTACAATGTGTGTCTGTCCAATCTTAGCACTGAAATGACAGACAGCAGCATCTCCAGGCAGAGGGAAGACAAAAACAGCCTCTAGTGGTTTGTCCTCCTTGTTCTCATAGTTCAGAGTGGAGACCACTGTAGCCACATGGTCCCTCACCTCCAGCTCCACCTCCACGCTCTTCAGAGGAACTGACCGACAAACAGAAGGAAACGCAATGAACACAGACCGCGTGAAAACGTCTTTGTGTTTTGTGGGTGACAATATTTGCAAATGGTTGATGGTACCTAATTAAAGTCCCCGAATTTATAGATTTAATCATTCACCTCTAGAATAAATGTGTAGCTTTTCATATTCAGGTTTAGATATATGTTAGATATGTTAAATATGTTTGTAAAAGCCCCTTCCTGCCATGAGGCTCAAACACAAACCTTTACATGGACGAACATACACAAGCAAATGTATTCACACACACCACAATCATTCTCGCACATGATGTATGAATTATGTTTTCAAACAGCATCTGTACCTGGTTCCTTATTTATATTGAGCAGACCACAGCAGTTCACCATCATGCCTTTTCAACAGGTTACACTGTCAAGGAAGCTATAGCTGTAAAAAATAAAATAAAATAAAATAATGGGAAAGGAAATTAAACTCTGTTATGCCAACATTCACTGCATGCCATTGAACATGTTGTGACACCATGCATGTTCATTCCAATTTCCTAAAACTCTCTCTTCATATAATTAGCTACATGCAAGTACAATATGATTGTTCATATGATGAGTTACGCTTTCTAATTTAGCTGGTGTGTGTAACCTCCATAAACACCTGTAGCCTCTACATGTTTTATTTATTTATTTTTGAAACCTGTGGGTTTGTTTGTTCAATCTCTCTCCCCAGGAATTATGGATCATTACTGTAAATGCAGAGTCTGCATGAAACAAAGTAGAAAGATGACAGGAGGAGTGAAACAAAAATGTATATAAAAGCAGCATTTTGTTCACCTGATGTATATGTATAACACACTTGGTTTAACGTAATACAAGTGTATAATCCAATCATTGAAACAATACAGGTGCCTACCTCCGTGTCCTCTGCAGCAGTAAGCGTCTGGATATCAAATACGCAAGGCTTCCGCTTAAGGTTGTGCAGTCAAACCCAAGCCACGCCTACAGTTTAAGCACCTAGCAGGTGGGGTTTTCCCGTCACAGGCCATACAACCCTTTCATTACATACTCAGGAATGCTGCTCGGCATGAAGTCACTTCCTGTTTGGACTTCCTGTTTGCTTCAACAGCTCTTCCCGCCCCGCCCCCCTCTTGCTGCTCCTGTCCCTAAAATCCCTGCTCAACAGGATTATATATATAATATATATATATAATATACACACTATAAATATATATATAAATATATATATATATATATATATATATATATATATATATATATATATATATATATATATATATATATAATCCCTGCTCAGCAGGATTATAAATATATATACATATAAATACATGAAACTAATACCTATTCAGTATATATACTGGAAAGGTTTTAGTTTAGTGTTTTAATCAGTTTTTTTATCATATATTCAATAATGAATTCATAGATCTTTTTCATAATATTGTTTTTCTATATTAATAATCAGTTAATTAAATCAGTTACTAATAACTAATTTTCAATCAGTTATAGTTCTGGTAATTAAATTAATTCATCAACAACTTTATTTCATTTCATTCACACATACATATATATTTACATGTACATATATATATATATATATATATATATATGTACATATATATACATATATATACATATATATATATACATATATATTTACATGTACATATATATATATATATATACATATATATACATATATATATACATAAATATATATATATATATATACATATATATATACATATATATATATATACATATATATATATATTTACATGTACATAAATATATATATATATATATATATATATATGTATATATATATGTATATATATATATATATATATATATATATATATATATATATGTATATATATACATATATATATATATATATATATATATATATATATATATATATATATATATACATATATATATATATATTTATGTACATGTATATGTATATATATATGTATATATATATATATGTATACGTATATATATATATATATATATACATATATATATATATATATATATATATATATATATACATATATATATATATATATACATATATATATATATACATATATATACATATATATATATATATATACATATATATATATATACATATATATATATATATATACATATATATATATATATATACATATATATATATATATATATATATATATATATATATATATATATATATATATATATATATGTATATATATGTATATATATATATGTATATATATATATATATGTATATATATATATATATATATATATATACGTATATATATATATATATATATATATATATATATATATATATATATATATATATATATATGTATATATATGTATATATATATATGTATATATATATATATATATGTATATATATATATATATATATATATATATATACGTATATATATATATATATATATATATATATATATATATAGCAATCCTAAGGCAGAGGAAATCAATCAAGACAGTTAATATTAACAGCAGCAAAACAAATGTCAGCAAACGTGTTTATTAACTCTCAGTAACACATGTGCATATACTTTATATTTTTTAAATAAGTTGATGAAAAGAGAAACATTTATCAATAATGTTCACACAGGGATGCAAACTTAGAAGATTGACACATTTTACACAGCAGAATATATACATATTCACATATAAATCATTTACATGGATGTCTTGTGTAAATTTAAATAAATAAAATAAAAAGGTGACAGTCAGAACTGACATCTCTGTGACAGCAACATGAACACATGAGAAGGATCTACTGGTTGTCTTATTAGTGAAGGCTTTGTACAGGATGAGAGCTAATGTAACTGTAACCTTAAGTACAGGATGGTCAAATGGAGATATTACAAATGAACTAATGTCTTAATTCAAAGCTACGGCTGCTGAATGTTTGTCCATCGTTCTCCCCTCAGCTCCTGGCTCTCTGTAACAAAACATGAACAGAATCAGCAAAATACTCAAATTCAGTGTATTCGTGTAGTTAATCTCAACGTTTGAAACGTTACCGGACTTAAAGTGATATATCAGGTTCACAACCTGTCTACCTGAGCTCACGTTGGTCTGTTTATGTACATGACATAAAGTATAAATCATCTGTAAAATCATCACAAACTCAGTAAGATATTATTCAACCTCTGAGGTTTGAAAGTGAAGTTTTTAAAAGTTAATTTACAAGGCTTACTACAGTCGGATGCAGGCAGCCGAGCTGCCGGTAATAGCGCACCGGCACTCAATGCATCTTGGGATATGCTGGGCCGCGAAGCGTACATCAGATGTGTCCTCCAAATCTCCGACGAGAAGGCTGCATTCGTCGGCTGCATTGAAGGACTCTTCAACAAAAATGCGAAATGGGACAGCACTAGTCGCAGCGCTGTGACGCAACCGGTCTACGAATGCAGCCTCCGAAGGATGCAGACCCTGAATTGGGACACAGCTATTGTCTTGCTCAGGGACACTTTGGCACAAAAAAAATGGCTGAACAAGTCAATGACGGGCATGACGATCTATTGGGATAATAGTCTTAAAGATACTATTCTTCATTTCCTACCAAGAAAGTAAACTAGCTTTTCACTAACTCTTGGTACAGCTCAGAAGCTGTGCACTCTTATTATTAAATAAATACTGTCTGCAGCAAAACCAAGTAGGAGGAATTATCAACACTAAAACAAACTGGGTTTACAGCAGTTGAACAGGAAACATTCACTAACCTCACCTGCAGCTGGCATCCAGTAAATGATAGGTTTGATAGATTAGTTTCCCCACCGGATACTCCCTCCAGGACTAGTCACACTCATGGAGTTACATGCATTGCACCCTGTCTTCCTGTTTTTTTTACCCATTCTTCCCCGACTCTATAGTGCTGTGATGCTGTGCGGTCAAGCCTCCCACTGATCTACTTTCACTTTCTGAATGAAAACAAAAACCTTTTTGTAGTTTGCAAAGGTGTTGCAACGAAACGCACCATGAGCACAACACTTCCTGCGTCAAAACTTTCACATTCACTCCTTAACTAAAACAAGATGAAACATTTTTAAATAGTTTATTTTTTCATAAGGTAGTTGAGAAACCGACCAGAACTAAAGCCCTGACACAACAGAGTACCAAAACTGAAAAATACCCCAATCCTTCACCTCTCCTTCTTTTACAACATTCACTCCAACAAACTGAAGTTCAACACTGTCCCTAGCGTTGGCTAGCAACTGATGGCCTTCTTTGGATTGTCACTAGAAATGTGGGGAACTAGGGAGACTTGCAGTTGTAAAACACAGTTTTTTGATTTTGTGAGGAAAAGAGAGAGTGATGGATGGAGGGCAGAGGGGGGGTTGGGGAAAGCGCAAGTGGAACACCCTGGCCAGTAATGTATGCGGGCCTATTGTGGTGAATCAATGCACCGTGCTATAATGGGGGGTAAGGGGGGTACAAGGCTGTAGGGGAGCTATGACGACATGTCTTCTGCCTCATGGCATGCCCCCCAATGCTAGGAAACGCACCCGAAGCCACCTCAGTGTCAACTAGTCTCTTATCCGAGTTAAACAGTGCTTCTTCCGTTATTTTTCTTTCCCAGGAGCTGGCCAGAGACAAGAGCCCAAGGACAGACAAACGTGAAGACTGAATACTTTTGCTACACAGACAGGATTGCTGTGATACTGTGCACAGTTTCCTCTGCTGACAGGTTGCGGTGAAAGTCTATCACATGAACGGGCATGTGTGGTCTCTGCTAAATGCTGTGGTGTCTGAACAAAATCAAAAAAAAAAAAAGAAAGTCTACCATGATGAACTGAGGTGAGCACATCTGCTTTTTATTTTGTATGCAAACCATAATTAAAAAATGTACTCAGCATGCACTCATTTTGTACTTCAGTGTTAGTGATTAAAAAATTGTCTGAACATTCCTAGATGACATTATTGCACCGTGATGGAGGAAGTTGTACACCATAATATGCTGTTTTAGTCCGTTGATGGGCAAACTCAGCAAAAGATGAGCAGTTACGTTAAAACATGTTAAAATACATATTATATATATTATAAATAAATAATCAGATCAGATAATGCATCAGGGACGAGTCTTTTTGCTCTTCATTCAAGGAACCACGCCAATCAATTTCAACTGCTCTGCTGAATGCAGGCTGGCAGAGCGGAGGGAGCAGTTGTTTATAGGCCTCACGCTTTGTTTTGGTGTCAGCCTTGTGAAAGCACAGACTATGAGAACAACACCAGAGTATTGTAATCTAAATAAAGATGACAAGAACACAAAGACAAAGAACAATAGTGGCTTCTGTACAGACAAAGCTGAGAGAAATGTGGGGAGGGATTTTTTTGGTGGGGGGAGTTAAGGAGTGGGTGATGACATGAGGACACATGGATGACTGACGCAAAATGATCAAATAAGCACAAAACACTGCTGAACAATAGGGGTCAGGTCATTTCATCCATTTAGCAAGCGGGAAACGCTTTTCACATCTCGTTAAAGAACTCATTTGGTAACGATTGTTCAGCTCAGCTAAACGTCTTGTTTGAGCTACAACATTTTCAACATGCTTTTCTAAAAGACAATTACTGCTTAAAAAATGAAAAATAAAGCATTCACTAAAAACTTAAAATAAGTTTTATTAAAGCTGACTTTGTTAATATTTTTATATGAACGATGGATCAAGTGACTATGTGTAATGTGACTTCCACAGCTGTACCATTTCTGTTCATGTTTACCGCTCAGCAGCAGCTGATGGCGGTTTTTAGTAAAAACCACCAGGATGAAGTGACTTGTGGGACAGGCAAAGATAGCAACTAGCTGCTGAACATAATGGAGAATTTAGAGGCAAGAAGTTGGTGGAGAGTAAAATAGAGCTAAAAGGAGACTTAACGTTAGACTGTGTCAGGTGTCCAGAGACACACCACTCCATTGAATGCTAATATTTTTCTGCGTCTGCTCTGCTGTATGTGTAAATGGCAGTTGTTTGTCGCCATATCAAAACAATGTTTTTTTTCATGATATGAATGATATAAATTATTGGTTCATTCTGCATTCTAATTTAAAAGTTAGCCTTTGCCTTCTGCCATCACTGTTCAGTGGCATCAAATTGGATACAGTGTGTTTTGTATTGAAGGTGATGGCAAAAAAACATTTGATTTATTTTATTTCATGCAGGTAGATCTCTGCAGGACACGATGTCACAGGACAGAGGAAGATTCTGGGACGGGAGTGGAAAGCCGGTGTTTATTCTGGCTTATCTTCTCCTCCTGGCTTTGCCGTGCATGGGCTTCCTCCCCAACTTTTGGTCACGAGTGTTAACGCTGTCTTTGAACTCGCACACACACCAGCACATCACAGAGCAGGCCATTCTCAACGTCACCATGGAGACTCTGAGGGGCATCAAAAACCACCAGGGGAGCCATGCAGAAGAAGAGGTGAGCCGATATTTACTTCACATTCACATGAAAATACCTACTTTTTGCTATTACATGAGAGCTTTATTGTATTATCTTAATAACAGTTTTAATGACGTTTTTTTGAGCACATCTCATTAAAATGATAATAACAAAAATCAGCCTGTATCCCTCCCAGACCAGACTGGGCCGTGGCTTCTGGAGAGCCGTGGGAGAGGTGGTGAAGTCCAATGCGGCCATGGACTTCTTGAGCTCCACCAGGTCCGACCCGGTGTACCACTTTGATTCAGAGCGTGTGGACAGCTCCATGGGGATGTTGCGGCAGTTCTGGGCTCAGACTCTGCTCTCAGTACGAGCCAAAGAGTACCAGAGTGCTCGGCACAGCTTGGGACAGCTATTTCACTCCCTGCAGGTACACAGCACCGTAAAGAAGGGTCCGATGACGTATGGATGAGGAGAGCAGTTCGTACCATGCTTCCAGTTGTTGGCCTCTTGTGGGAGCATAAAGCCTAACAATTCGTCATAAAACAAACTCATTGCTCAACCTTGGAAGTACAGGAATCTTTAAAACATGTCAGAATATTACGGGCATTACCCAACAATGGGCACTCATAAATACAATAGCGTTTTTAAATGCAGAAGGAAAACAGATGTTTCACACTTGTCTTGATTAGGGTTGCAAAATTCCATGAGTATTCTTGGTGAACACTTTCCATGGGAATAAACAGGAATTCTGTGAGATTTTAAAGGAAATAATGGGAATAATTTGGAAATATCCTCAGGCTGTATTTACCATGTCATATGCAGATAGAAACATACCTTTTACCATATCATAAGCAAACATAATCCATTTTTTTGCCAAAGAAATCCAGTGTTAATTTGTCAAATACATACTACGGGAAATGTGCCATGTGGTGAGTTAGCTAGCTGGCAAGTTAACTAACGGGGAAAACTAGCAGAAACTTACTTAGCAAAAACTAGCAGAAGGTGAAGTTATAAACTGTGTACTTTGCTTTCTTCTATTCTGAGAGCATGTATTCTGTTTGTGAGCTGCACATGTGACGGGAGAATGCACTGTGCATTGTACTGAATTTCTAATTGAGATGCAGACAAATGATCTCTAAAAGTGATTGTGCTGCTAAATGCAGTAGAAGTTTCAATTCAATTAAATGGCCATACATTTAACCAAAACATGACATAAGACCTATTGCATTTTTATGTTTCTTTTCCTTTTATAATAAAAATGGTCCCGCATGAACTCAGGTTGTGGTTTTCCAGCCTTTTAAAACATCATTCTACATGTGTCACACTGCTAGCATGGATACCAACTTGTATGTTGCAATGGCTGAAATATTGCCATGATATTAAAGTCAATATGTGCTGAAATAAACTTATGTAATGCTTTGCCTTTCAAATTTCTGTTACGCCAGGACTTTTACAGCCACAGTAACTGGGTTGAGATGGGCCAGCGCTTCATTTACCTCCACCTGCTGCAGCCAGAGGAGCCTGCCATCCCTGTGGCTGCAGGTAGGTCTTCACATCTGTGATCACACAGGCACCGACCCAATTGTGTAATTGTGATTAATATCGTGACAATGATTTGATTTCAACCATCGCCCAGCCCTAACCTGCAGACACGGGGGCTTTTCCAAATGGGTTCCTTATACGCGAGACATTTATTGTCCTCTTCATCAAACAGCACCACATTTGGAGTCATAATACTGTATTCTCTGCTCCTTCACATGTACTTTTTACTGTCGTGTAATTTAGGATTTTTTTAATCTATTGCAGAATATTGTGATTATCTAAATCAACCTAGGTCTGAAAAGTTCGACACTTGTAGCCTAAACTGCAAAGTACCAATATTCTCTTGTGTAAATTAACAGTAATATGTTCTTAAAATAAATCAAGGTACAATAAAAAATTTAAAATAAATAAAAAAAATAAATAAATCAAGGTACATATCTTTCAGTTTAAGATAATTGTTATCACTTCACAGAAATGGGGGTGGAAAAGAATCAATAAAGTATTACGGTTAAGTTAATGACCTAAATATAACCCAACAATCTAAGTTTGAGCTGCAACGATTAGCTGATTAATCCATCGGTCAATCAACAGAAAATTAATCAGCATCTATTTTATTAATTAATTGCTTAAGCCATTTTTGAAGCACATTCTCTGAATCCTGCTCAAATGTGACGATTTGTAAATGGCTTGTTCACCGTTTCTTATATTAAATGATAAATTGAAAATAATTGGCAGATTCATTGATAACAAAAAAACAAACACTTGTCAGTTGCAGCCCTGATCTGAAGTATATCCAAAATTTATGATGGCTATCGTGACTGTATAGAGTTGTAGGTACATCTCGTTATATCATACCAAAACCTCACATAATGAACTTTATACAAAAGATGTGGCCTTCAATCCCAAAACTCAACCCAAACACCCAATTCCCAAACAAAGATAATATTATGATAGCAATATTTATACTATTACTACTGCAGTAATGATTGGTAGCTTTAATGGGCCTCATTAACAATACACTAACCCCCTCGTCCTGTCTGTCCACAGAAGACACTCCTACCTGTATGGAGTGCTTCAGTGCCACCTGTCGAGACAACCTCCTGGCAAGAATGACAAACGGACAGCAGGAGACCCAGCTGCTCACCACTGGCTACTTCAGCACTTTCCCCCCAAAACCTCACGGTATGTACGGGAAACTTCAGCCACCAATAGCTGCAGTCCTGCCAAATAAAGCAAAGGGATATATGTACACTCAAAGAGCTTTTTTTCCATATAGAACGTGGTTTTGTGAATGTTATTACTTTTTGAACACACTCCATAAAGCTTTAAAACATACGGACTGTTTCTTTTTCAGGCAAATGTAGCCATGGAGGCATTCTGGACCACAGCCGCTACCTGGGGGCCAAAGGGGGCATCAACAAGGACAGCACCTCACCTCTCTTCTCCCCTCACCATTACCTCCACATGGAAGCTGCCAATTTAGCTATGGAGGCCACCCTGAGTGTACTGAGAGACATCAGAGACACCGTGGGCCAGAAAACCTTCCTCAGGTAGGTTTTGACAACTGTTTTACAGGTAATTATTATTTCCACCTCAGGAATTGTTGAATTAAACAATATATTATCATATTGCTGTTGAGTGCATTTCTTTATTTGCTACACATCCTTTGGCAGGCTCTTCAGCATGAAGCAGGTCCCCGCATTGGTATTTGTCATAGACACCACAGGCAGCATGTTTGAAGAGATCACTGCCGCTCGCTACCGGGCCCACTCCATCATCCAGAGCCGAGCCAGCAGCCCAGGGCAGCCGGGCACCTTTCTACTTGTGCCCTTCCATGACCCAGGTGAGGGTAGAACAAATCATCTTAAGACCTGGTTAAAAGAAATGGTGCCTTTAAAGTCCCCCTGACCACTACAAAGAGATGCACTAAGGAAACTTAGATGTATGCTTCAATTTTTAAGTAAACAACACACACCTAAGGTCACAAGAAACTAATCTTCGCTTTAATGTCCACAAAACAACGAAACAATGAAAAGGAATCAAACTCACCTTACATAGTTTTAGGTAATCTGGCCTTCACTTTATTTCCTTTCTCTGTTCAATAGTTATGTTCCTCAGGTCTCACTGATTTCCTCGTTCAACCATAACAATGAGCTAAATGCTTTACCCTCACTCAACTAAAGGCAGCCTGGCTCCAACATTACCCTCCATGTACCTCCACAAACATTTCCTTTCTCGCCATCCCAAACAATTCTCTTCCCTTTGACCCCCAGGCCACGCCCCCTTACACCTGTGATCCTTGAAGGAAACAGATCACCTGACCAGAGAGTATGCATGGCAGACAAGTGAAAGCATGGGTGACATGTAGATAGATCAACAGAGGTTTAACTTTGAGGTTTTCAGCATTAAACCATCTAATTCTATATATATATATCCTTTCCCTAACATTTGTGGTGGTGAGACAAGGGTACGAATATTTGTTATGGTCTAAAGCTGAAAAGTACGTTGCATTGTGGGTAATGTAGGCACCAGGTTTTGACAGAGAAGGATAGTTTGTGGAAGACAAAAAACACAATTTTTCTGCTTCTGCTGCATTGATCAAACTTTTTCTATATATTTATAGAAGCGTAATGCTAAATGTGTGCAGTACTCTGTGCAGAAATCTTAATTAATTAATCTTTCCTGCTTCAACATGACAATGTTTGCACAAATCCAGGTTCATAAAGAAATGAGTTTGAAACTGCGTTCAGTCTTTGTGCTAAGCTAACTGGCTTCTGGCTGTAGCTACAGTATATATTTACTGCAAAAACATAACAGTGTGTTGAAATATTCCTTTAAAACTGGTGCAAGCCCTCTGAATTGTTGTTTAGCAATTACATTAAGATTCAACAATTTAAAAAGTTAAATGTGGTGGTTAGCATCCTAAAAGATCTCCTGTTATTCAGCAGATGTTGCTTGCCATGTAACATTTCTACCGCCTGTGCTCTGCAGAGATAGGACCGGTCTATGAGACCGATGACCCAAATCAGTTTATGCAGCACATGGAGAACCTGATGGCGCTGGGAGGAGGAGACGAACCAGAGATGTGTCTCTCTGCCATTCAGGTACATTTGGATGCCGTGTCTTTTGTGATCAGGTGTGTGCATGAGTGTGTGAACACGTAAAGTAGCTCATTTCCCATCTTGCTGTGTGTTTTTCAGCTGGCACTCACTCACAGTCCACCGCTGTCGGAGATCTTTGTATTCACCGATGCTTCCCCAAAAGACGCCCACTTGTTTGACGTGGTAAAGGCCCTCGCACTTGAGAAACAGAGCAAGGTAGGTTTTCATTTGAAAGAGAATTCGTCGCAAATAAACACATGCAGTTGTAAGTTATGGAGATATTTTCTGATTCTCAGCTGTAAATCCTACATCTAAATAAACACATTTAAATGTTTGAATTCAAACTAGTGAAGTAGCATTACATGTATTGCATTTTAGGATGGATGTTTTCCTGTAATGAACTTAATGAGTACAGCCTTCTTGTGTCTTGTAGCAAGGGGACTGCAATCAAGCAAGTCCTCGCATGTTTCTTTCTGCTCAACCATCGGTCACGTTATGGGCTGATTTTCCCACAGGTGACTTTTCTCCTAACTGAAGACCCCAAATACACATCGGAGAGTAGAGGGAGGAGGAAGAGGAGGAAGAGGAGGAGGAGGAGAAGGGAACTTTTGTCCCCTGATCGTTTCTCCCTCTACTCTTCCCTGTCCTCCCTGTCAGGAGGACTGACAATATTCACCACCAACTCTGACATCCGCAGTGTCTCTGCCATAGTGGAGGATAACACAGCCATCGACAAGGTTCGGAAGCAAGATCTCTAACCCTAATCCTTTGCTGAGCCAAGTCAAATGTATTCCTAACAAAGAAGGCAACTCAGTGATTCCCGTTTTTTCTCTTGCGAGTAGACGTTGCTTGCAACTTCTTGTCAATGCTTGCTCACGTATGTCTACTGATTGTGAGAAGAGCAATTTTTACAGTGAAGTTTTAGCATTTGTGCTGAAAACAGCTTCCTTGTGCAGCTTAAAATGAGGTGGATGAGAGCAAAGAGAGAGAGGATCTAAAACAATGAGCTGAAATACGTTAAAAGAAAGCTGAGGGGAGTGGCAAGGTTTGGCAATGATTATTTTGCAGTGATGAATAATGTTCTTTTGTATACAAATTGTGATGTGATCCATTTTGTTTTAGAAAAATTAATAGAAGATGTCATTGAAGTGGGAACGTGCATGTTTGGTTTTTTTGTTTGTTCATTGGGATGTCCCAGTAGTTGTTGCCTTCCTCCTACTGTTCACATTACAAGCACATTTTATTTCTCCCCCCTCCCCAGGTGACCCTCCTCCATGTGGAAAGTGACGAAGAGTTGATGTCCTCCCATTCCTTCAGAGTTGACAGCTCAGTGAAAAACGTCACACTACACGTCACTGGCATCCTCACAGAGTGTGTCCTCACCAGCCCATCAGGTAACTGCAGGGCAAAGTTGTAAGCATAAGCTGCAAGCCATATCGCAGCAGCTTTATTCGTTTCGTCTATCGTCTGTGAACGGCACTTTGTACTTGCTCCTAAAGTCCTGCAATACCACTACTCTTCTTTGCATTTGATGAGTTCATTTTGCTCTTCTTGTTAGACCAAAGCCAGTCTCTGTTGAGCCAGCAAGGCCCTCTGGCAGAGTTGGAGCGCTTCGTTGGTCTGTACCGTATCAGCCTGCTGTCTCCTATACAGCCAGGCAAGTGGAAACTCCAAGCCAAGAGTGACGGACACCTCACATTCAATGTGATAGGTAAAAGAAAAACATGTTAGACATTGAGGAAAATCAACAGTTATTTAACGGTGCGTTCACTCTTATTTAACTCTCCTTGTGCTGAGAAAAGATTTTGTGTTTTGATCTGCACCCCCAGGTGACAGCAGTGTAGATTTCCTGTATTACTTTGCCACAGTAACCAATGAGACACACCCAGGTCTGGCCAGAGTGGAGGGTAGTCCAGTAGCAGGTAAGAGATGTTTTTTCTAATATAATTAGGGATGTATCAGTGACATGAAGTCTCATGACCAGGAATGTGTCGGACATTTGGCTAAACGGCCTTGTGCCTAATGTGATTTCTTAGGTGTTCCTGCCTTTCTGGTGCTGGCTGTGACGGGCCTGGCTCCAGATGAGGAGGCGTCTTTCAGTCACGTGACCCTGCTGGGAGCTGACGGGGAAAGCATCCAGCAGGTCAAGCTGAACTCCTCCTCCTCATCATCTTCATCATCCTACTCTGTGGAGGAGCTGGTGGGATGGTTGGACTCTGTTCCCATAGTCCCATTCTGTGTTCGGCTGACGGGCCGAGACAGCAGAGGAGACAAGCTGGAGAGGGTTTCCGCAGAGAGGGTTCAGCCCACTCACGTTCAGATACAGGTAGTGATAAAGAAGACATGGGCTGTGTCTTTTAGCTCTTTGTTTTGGTTTTATGGCCCGCACCTTGTTTTGGTTCATCCATATCCAGATGCAACAAGCAGTTTACAGAAACTAACAGGCGGACATGATAATCCAGAATAGTACCAGTATTAGCTCCCCTAATACTGATTGTCAGAGTCTACAGCTTGTTCTGCTGCCTCCAAGTGGTTAAAACTCAATCATTGCTGCTTCATAGAAAAGGAAAACAGCACTAAAACTGCTGGTTGTTTTCCATTTTAAGTAGGAGTTAAAATATCTCACCTTACAAAATGTCAAATTATGACTTTTCCTGTTGCAGCTTTCCATAAAACTGTGTTGGTGGATTTTCTGGTTCATGGAGTTTCACATTGACGTACCTCAAATCAGCTGGCTCTTGTTGTGATGATGTTTCACAGTTTATGTGTCTCTGTCTCTTCAGGTGTTGTCTGTCCCTCGCCTGGTACCTGGTCACAGCTCAATGGTGTCCTTTGACATCCTGAACCATGGCCCAACCCGACTCTTCAGTCTGACTGCTGATGACGACTGTGGATATCTTCATAAGAGAGGACCTCACAGGTAGAAAAAGACTCTCGCCATTCCATTTCTTACTGTATATGTCCTCCCTTTGCAATCATGTAGGATCATAGGAATGTGATATTAGAAAACCACATTTCATGCCCTTTATGGACTCTTGTCTCTAAATGTAGAAGAACTACTTGAAAACATTTGTTCTCTAAGTTCGAGTTTCTGTCCCTCAGGTTCCATGTTGCAGAACAAGGGTCTTTCCGCGGTCAGGTGGACGTCCTCACTCCTGCCACAGCTCAGGCAGGAGCGACTGTCACCCTAACACTCACTGTGCACGCTCTTGACTCTCTGGACTCAAATTACGCAGTGGCCTACATGACTGTGATCCCTCCGGTGAACATGAGCTGAAAACTAATAGGATACACTCCGTTTGGGGACAACTTTAATTGTTTTATACAGAGGTTTACTGTTAGTTGTTTTGTCCGTAAAGATCATTAATTCATCTTGAATTTTCTGTGTCTGACATCACTTACTCTTTCTCTTGCAGGATCCTGACACGTCCCCACCATCCTGCTCTGCTGCACGAGTACAGTCCACGTGTCCTTCCACTTGCAACGAGTCTAGCTGGAGCGTATTTATGGTCGTGTCAGACAGGGGGCGCGCCGGCCTCGCTGCCCTTCAGCTACAGAGCGGTGAAGGCATTCTGACTTTATTCCACAGCCCCCCACCCACAGAGGACAGCCTGGGAGAGGACCGGCCCGGCCAGGACCAGCAACAGGCACACAGGGACAAGACAACCAGTGGAGGTCACCGCCACCACCACAAGGCCAGATTAGAGAAAGGAGACCCACCTCTGAATGTTTCTGAATGGTCCCCTGGCTCATCTCAGCCGCTGTGGGTGACGTACACGTCCAGCTGCTGCTCTGCTCAGGCTGAGCTGCTGGTGTGGGACACAGCTGGAAACATGAAGCGCTGCCATCTAACGTCTGGCCAGCTGAGAGACAGGAGCACAGAAACCAGTGGAGCTGGACGGATTACACCCACACCAGTGTTTTTCTTGTTGTTGGGTCTGCTGTGGTCTTTTCTGCTTTAGGTCGATGTGATTACAAATGTTTTGCAAGTCAAATCTATGTGTTGATCACTGGGTACCAGCAGCCCACACAAAAGAGACACAAAAGACAGATACAACTGAAAAAAGAAAAGAAAAGTAGTCTGATAAGGAAAGAAACATATCTTTCTTAATGACTGATTTGTGCTTGCTACTGTAATTTGTAAAGAATGTGCACTAAATAAAGAGTTAATAATTGTATTATTGAATTATTGAATTATTTGCTGTTCTGGACATCTGATATCACAAAGAATACATTACTGCCAAGAAGTGAATAATTTGGACATTTTCAGCAAGGAAATAATAATACTTCTGGTGGACTTTAAGGAAAAAAACATATAAAGCAAATAAATAACAGCCACGCATGTGTGTACAGTGTGACCGTTACCGTCTATTACATCCGCAGCATACTTTAGTCACCAAGACAAAGTAAACATCAAACAAGATTAACATCATATTTGTACCTTACAGTTTATAGGATAGAGAGGTCTGATAATGTGTAACTGATAAACAGTAGGCCCTTATCAGAACATGAATGACTTATTGCCTGAATAAGTGAAAGTAGTAACATATTCTTAGACACCTTCTGGGTTATCAGATCTCAGCCCTTCGGTCCGTTTATCAGGCTGGGTGTGTGATAAAATGCAGATAAGAACAGATGCAGTACAATAAATATAAACTTAAGGGGGATAATTTCACTACCTGATATGTGGCGGGAAAAAGATAACATCACAGTGAAAATATTGTTAGTAAATGCTATTTATTTTGGCTAGTAGGCCTACATAGATTTTGCTCCTGGTGGTCATATTTGAGGCCAGATAAAATGTGACAGAATGTGATTTTATTAGTAGTCCCCCGTCTTTGTCTTCTCAGCTCTCACAATGACTTTGAAGTGACATTTACATCCGTCTTACCTCGTGCAACTTGTTGAATTTCAATTGACACTGGACACACATACCATGAGAACATATTGAGAAACCAACCGCCTGCGCTTCATTTCAACACAAGAGGAAGACATTTATAAAGACAAGACAAGACAAGACATTTATAAAGAATGATTTGATCCTTTTGATAATAAAAAAATCCCGTGTTATACAACAAGGAAGTTGAACTTTTCTAATCAGTTGTCGTTTAGATATTGTAACTTGTGCTCAGCCTGGGCGATAATTGACATTTCCATTTAGAACTGATTAACTGGTCAGGCAGTTGCTCATTACAAGATGACACAGAAGCAATATATAAGAAGACATGGACACACAAAGCGCGTGAGTTAAGAGGACGATCGGGTTCAGACTGAGCTTTTGGGAATGTTGAATAAAATATGTGCCACAAAACACAAGCAAGTGGAGGTGGAGGAGAGAGGACACTGGGGCAGCAAGGTGGAGTTTCTCCTGGCCGTGGCGGGAAACGTTGTCGGTCTCGGCAACGTGTGGAGGTTTCCTTACCTCTGCTACAGAAACGGAGGGGGTAAGCAACTATGAGGTTCACTCGTTACCTAAAATCTCTAGTACATGTATGCATTGATGTACACTTTGTAAATTCAGGTGCATTCCTGGTGCCATATCTGGTGTTTGTGGTGACCTGTGGCGTACCCCTGTTCCTGCTGGAGACAACTGTAGGCCAGTACACCCAGGAAGGCGGCATCACCTGCTGGAGGAAGATGTGCCCTCTGGCAGAAGGTATGCTGTTGATGACTTTATTGAAGATTCACTGGAAACAATCTCTGAATGATTAATTAGCTTTATTGTCGGCTGATGCATCATATTAGTTTAATGTGTCATTTTGGTAGTTACACAAAGGAGGGGGGGGGGCTGTGGCTCAGTGGATAGAAGGTTGGGTGTTCGATCCCTGGCTCCTACTATCCGCATGTTGAGTGTCTAAAACGATGGGTTAAATGCATGCATGTACCTGTATGCATTGGATAACATCAAAGTATATATAAAAGCGTATTGTTGCTCCAAAGCGAGTTGTGCAAAATGTTAGTGGGCTGAGGACTAAAAGTTGGAGTAAGAAAGAATTGAGCTTACCAGAGTTTTGCAGCCCACTTTGTACTTATTATTTATAAAGAAGGAGAATGCATGAAACAAAAACATATCTGGTTCTGCTGCATCAATTTGGATCCTTTTAAAAAAAAATCTGTCCATCACGAGTCTGACAATAGAAGCACAATGATCAATGTGTGTTGTGCTTTTTTGACATTTCTAAATCAGCTGTTGCAGTGCCTGATATTATTTATATTCCAAAAACATTGACATTACAGATAGGTAGGTTTCGTTACAACAAAGATACCACAATAGTTTTTGAAGATTACATTTATGAAAAAAATAATAAAATTGAATAATTGTTCATGTTTATAGTAAAATCAAGTGACATTTCACTCTGGAGAAGTCACAGAGATAATTTCGAGAAAATAAAATGTTTCTTTGTTCAGTTTGCTTTACACATTTGTTATTTTGTATTTATAAATATATATATATGTATATATATATATATATTTATCATTATTGAAAAGTAGTCTCTCACAGTGAGTGAGCAGTTTTAGTGATACATTGGGTCAGTCGGGGTAAGTGACCCTGACTGCTAAGCGGATTAATGGATAAGTGGAGGGAGTCAGGATGTCTTAACGTTTGTCTATGTGGCCTCGCAGGTATCGGCTACGGGGGGCAGCTGATCATCTTGTACAGCTGTATGACCTACATCATTATTCTGGCCTGGGCTTTGTTCTACTTGGTGTTCTCCTTCAGCTCACAGCTCCCCTGGGCCAGCTGCAACAACTACTGGAACACAGGTAAAATGGACACTGCCACATGCATTGAGGTTGACTTGTACAACAGAGCACTAACATTTATGTTATGATGACAGATATCAACACTCCAGTGACTTTTCTGTCAATTAAAATACCTTCCATAAAGTTGGGGGACTTGTGAGAGACAGAATTTAGAAACAATGGTCAAAATGAAATCAACAGAAGCAGAGATATTCTGACTTTTACCCCCTAATATGGGTCAACCATTGAACCCTATACATTACCCATAATGCAACTGGATAGCGTATTTAACGTCACCCTCCCTGTCTGGTAAATGTCTACATCTTTTAAACTCCACATCAAAAGCTTGTAATGCAAATTTGAAGTCCCAAGCCCAAGAACCAACCTCCCCCTAGAACCACAGAGGATCATTTTACATCTGCTTTGTGACCATTAAAATGTGTTTTGTCTCACTATTCTTTCAGATAACTGCATAGACCTTTCCACACAAAATAAAACCTTGAACTGGACCAAACAGACTAACACAACCTTTGCTGCCACAGAGTTCTGGGAGTATGTATACGGATATACTAAAGCCTCTAGTTGATTTAAATGTGCCAAAATGAGTCCTGATAAGTCTCAATAAAACACATTTGTTGATCTTTTGTTCCTTCTAGACGGCGAGTGCTTGGTATCTCAAGTGGGATTGAGGAGATAGGCAGCATCAGATGGGATGTGATGTTGTGCCTGATTGCGATGTGGATCATCTGCTACTTCTGCATCTGGAAAGGGGTCAAGTCTACAGGAAAGGTATTTAAATAAGCCCTAAAACTGTGGTGAAAGTGTATAAAGTTGTATCTCTAAATGCCTTAAACGGTTGACTTTTTTCCCCAGGTGGTGTATTTTACTGCGACCTTCCCATATGTGATGTTGGTTATTCTGTTGATCCGTGGACTCACTCTTCCTGGGGCTCTAGAAGGAGTACTGTATTATCTTCTGCCTGAACCCTCGCGACTCGCAGACTCTCAGGTAGGAGATTCATTGTGTACTGTAACAGTGTGAAGTTCATGGACAACTTTCCTCACTGTTGCTTTGTTGAAACAGGTTTGGATGGAGGCTGGGGCTCAGATCCTCTTCTCATACAGCGTGGGTGTGGGCTCCTTAACCGTGCTAGGCAGCTACAACACCTACAACAACAACTGCTATAAGTGAGTATTACTCGATGTTTGACTGAGTGTGACAACAACTCCGACATCAGAGTTACGCAATAACATATTTAAAAAGTATCCACATGCTATGAATTTATAGAGTGCACACACGTTGTGTTTTGCAGAGACTGTCTTTGGCTGTGTTTGCTGAACAGTGTTACCAGTGTGGTAGCTGGGTTTGCAGTCTTCTCTGTGCTGGGATTCATGGCTCACGAGCAGGGCGTTCCCATTTCAGAAGTGGCCGAGTCAGGTAAAGCAAGTCATCAGAGGTATACAGAAAGATGCAAAGTATCCAATATTTCACAATAAAAAAAACGAAAATCAAAGAAATCCAAAAACAAAGACAGATTTGTTCATGAGAACTTCGTTTTTTCTTTCTTCTTCACACACGAATCGCTTCACAAACATTCAAATTTATCTTGTGACCACTAGTCAAGAATCGAATACGTCAAATATAATGTTTAAGTCATTTTACCACAGCGCAAGTACTTTCACTGAAGTAGGAATTTGATTGCAGGACTTTTACTTGTTATTGAGTATTTTTACACAGTTGTATTGGTACTTAGTACTTCTTTCACCGCTAGTCCACAATGGGTGAAATGCTGCTGCCATCTTGAGGACAACCATAGACACGACCAGCACATTAACAGTTACTCAGCTTCAAGCCACTGTGTGCGTGGACTCATACAGTAAACTTTAGCACACACGCTGGCATGTCTCTTCACTTCCCGACCCAAATATTTACAGTACAAACACAATCAGACTGACTTACAGTTTCTCAATCATCAGCCGACACTTTGGCCATTCCTTCATTCAGTGCACAGATTCACGCTGGTAAATCTCATAATAGGTCACATGTGCACATATTTATCTACACACACTTATACTCTAACAATATAATGGCCATTATTACAACTTCTAGATATCAAATGTAGTTATGTTACCTGGGTAATCGTCCTCACCAAAAACCATGAAGACAAACATGATCACCAGAATAAAGCTTTCACCTTGTTGTTTTCAGCAACAAAGAGTCTTGCGCTCACAATCTGCATCCAGTTTTCTACAAACTTACTTTTCTTGAGACGCACATGTAAAGAGATTTTCAGTACTGTGTTGTACTTCGGCGTTTTTTCTATCTTTGTGGTTTCCAGTAACTTGAGGCTGAGGAGGTTGTTGTTTATTAGTTACTTGATTGATGAGACTTCCTCTGCATTTCCACCTGGATGCATATCGCTTTTACTTTGCAAAGTTATCAATGCTAAATTGGTTAAACAACAAAGGCAGACAATAGACGGGGACAAATCTGGCTTTGTTGCTTTCCAGGTCCAGGCTTGGCGTTCATTGCATACCCTCAGGCTGTAGCCATGATGCCTCTGCCCCAACTGTGGTCCATCTGCTTCTTTGTCATGCTCATCCTCCTGGGTCTGGACACACAAGTAAGATGTACTTTTAATGAACTCTTCATGGAGGAAAAGAAATTCACATTTGTCAATGTGCTTATTGTGTGTTGTGCTGTCTCTGTACAGTTTGTTGCCATGGAGGTGGCGATGACATCCATCAGCGATATGTTTCCCACGGTGATGCGCAGAGCAGGCCGGCGGGAATCTTTCCTCCTCCTCTTCTGCCTCACATGCTTCTTCTCTCAGCTTGTCATGGTCACCGAGGTCAGTATTTAGTATTATATGTACATTTATTAGCAGTGTATTGCATGCTATTGCTAGTAAAATGAATAAAACCATGTCAAAACAATGTCTTTGCTGTTGTCTCCAGGGAGGAATGTACGTGTTCCAGATGTTTGACTACTTCGCTTGTAACGGAGCCTGCATCCTCTTTCTCTGCGTGTTTGAAGTCGTGGCACTGGCATGGATATTTGGTAGGTATACTGCTTTTTTTAAATGGGAAGTTTCATAAAGGACCAAAATAAAGTTGTGGGTAAGATCAAAATCAAAGCAGCAGAGGCTGAGATATGATGACTTTTAGTCCCTTGAGTTCTAAAAATGCATGGAGTTCCCATAATGCATCAAAACCCTGATGACAGCTGTTGGGGATTTACCCTCGGGCAAAAAGCCCACCGTATAATCTGACTCCAAAAGACTACACCTTCAGAAGGACCCCGCGCAGATCATTTGATTGGAATTACATTCGATGATCAGAAGACGGTAGACGATCTATAAGTATTAACAATTTAATAAGTCAAGCATCAAAGCATAAAAAACATAGATCTATGGTTTCACAAAACACAAGAATTGATTAAGTATCCCTAGCAACAGACACACAGTTTGGGCTCGGTCCACGCATCTCTCCTCTCGGTGTTTTGTGAGCCCCGCCTAATCATTTCCCTGTTTCTTTATTCATTCTCATGAGGAGTTGACCTTGTCCTGCACAGGGACGAGTTATCTTCACAAACACACACGCCAGGGTTGGGGCCACTGTGTGTGTGGGAGTCCAGTCGTTCTCAGGGATAGCGAAGAAGCTGTTCCTGCTTTCCTCATAGGGAGTCCAAGCCTAGGGATATGTTGATTTGCCAAATATTTTATCACGGACGCGGCGTCCTCTTTTTTAGTGGGGACTGCCTCCACCCACTTTGAGAAACAGTCGATTATTACTAACATGAACCTGTAACCCGCAACTCGTTGTTCTTGTCCCATGTCTTTATAATCAATCATTATTTCTTGCCATGGCGCTGTAGGAACTGGAGAGCTGCCCATGGTTGGTTTTACTGTTGGTTTAGCATTATGTTCATTACATATTATACAATATATTACATATTGCTCTACCATTGCTTTTAGGAGTTGATACTCAGTTAGGAAATCACCGGAATTCGACTTTCAGGGCGCAAACAATCAGTGTGTATGGAATACACCCGAGTCACTGATCTGAGCACCCCTGTTAGTCTACACGGTGAGATACACTAGTCAAGTATTTTCCACCTCAATTCTTAGTTTCTGTTAGATCCAGTCATTCACAAGTACAGTTTATTTCATACAGTTTTATCTGTCACGGATCCCAGATCCGACCTCCCAGAGGTTTTTAGACGCGGGACTCTAACCCCGTCACGGATCCCAGATCCGACCTCCCAGAGGTTTTTCAATGATGCTTACACTTTTTATCGGTTTACCAGGACGTTTCAGACATCGTAACGTAACATCACTAAATTTCGTGTTTCCAATCAGCAGTATTTGGTCATATGACAACAGGTTCTGCTACCTTTCAGTTGTAGATGGTGCACCAGATGTTACGAATGAAATCGCTAGTCCCAGAGCCGTGGGTCGAAAAGATCGTCACCTCAAAAACAGAAACTTGTTCATCGATAACCAATCACGTCAGGGTCACCAAGCTGTTGGGGATTTACCCTCGGGCAAAAAGCCCACCGTATAATCTGACTCCAAAAGACTACACCTTCAGAAGGAACCCGCGCAGATCGTTTGATTGGAATTACATTCGATGATCAGAAGACGGTAGACGATCTATGAGTATTAACAATTTAATAAGTCAAGCATCAAAGCATAAAAAACATAGATCTATGGTTTCACAAAACACAAGAATTGATTAAGTATCCCTAGCAACAGACACACAGTTTGGGCTCGGTCCACGCATCTCTCCTCTCAGACAATGTTTCTACACATCCTTGTGATTATGTTCTCAGACTATGTGAGAATATTAGAGAAGGTCCCCTTTAAATGGCATTCAAACATTAGTCTGATGTGGTCATTGAGTGCTGATCATCTAACCTCATCTCCTACAAAGGGGCAGATCGGTTGTTATCCATCATTAAGGACATGACAGGTGTTCACGCCAACCCGTTCTTTAAAATCTGCTGGCTTTACCTCACACCACTGGTCTTACTGGTGAGTGACTTTCAATGTTGGATTTTTATGCTCCAGATATTCTTACACTGAAATGTCAGGATAACTTCTGAATCCCTCTTTTTTAAATTGTTTTCTCAGGTCTCTTTTATTTGTTCTTTAGTTGGGTATCAGCCTCTGACTTTTAATCGCTGGTACGTGTACCCAGCCTGGGCATACGTGTTGGGCTGGGTGCTGACCCTTTCCTCCATCCTGCTTGTGCCGGGATGGGCGCTGTATAAACTGGGAACTGGGACTGGGAACCTGAGACAGGTGGGACAACTGTGTTATTGATTTTTAATAATTAATTCAATAAATCGCACGGTGCATAACATTTTTACATTGAGTATGTGTTAATAACAAGCAAAAGAGCAATGTATGTCAGAGGAGTTGTGATTTTTAGGATTATTAGGCTGTAACATGTTGGTCTTTAAAAGTATGAAATGTTTATGTGTATTGATCAAAGTATAGTGTTGATTTTCAGAGTAAAAGCTACATTCTCTTTAGTTTGCGCCAATATGAAGGATCCTAACTACCAACAGCCAACATGCAGCATCAGTGATATTGCTTATTGCGTGAATGAATGCTTCAAGTTATTGCTGAATACTTCTCTCAATTTTCTTAGCGTTTCCATCATCTGTGCCAACCGGCCCCCGACTGCTCACTGACCCAAAAGGGAGAAGAAGCTGAGCTGCATCACGTCAAAGGGGAAGATCTGCACTGACTCACTTCCAGTTGATACCAAACATGAAATGATCCTGAACTCTTTATCTACATTTATGTGTACGACAACTTTCCTTTTAAATCTCTTTGCTTATATCTTTAATCTTTATTTCTTATAGTATTTGTTTAGTCTATAATTCAAAGACAAGCACGACGTGTCTTATTTATCTGATCTCAATAATGCTGGCTTTTAACTCCAAGTGTTACAGTAATATTTTTGCAAAGATAATTGTACGAGTCACGTCGTAATCAGATTCTTATTTTAATCAAAATAAACTTGAATAACATTTATAGTTGTTAACTGTCTACAGTATGTCTGAGATTTATGCTGTTTTTAAGAGATTCTAGAAATATATATTGAAAATACATCACAGGAAATATTCTCTGTCATCAACATATTACCATAACGGGGCTCAATTTAAAAAGACTCACATAATACAATGACAGAGTATATTCCTCAGATATTGCTTTATTTAAATACCTTGAAATTATGAAAAATACAATGTGAAACACTTTTCAGAAATGCGTTGGAAGTGATGTCTGTCATATGCATATAAGCACAAAGAAATAAGATGACAAATAATTCACTTATCACACGATGATAACCACTTAAGCAACGTACTTTCATACTTAAACACTGTCGTACAATCAAATTCACAATGCAAACCATACTAACACATGACCACATGAGAGGAAACCATTTTACTGATTATCTTTGAGATGCTGAGTTGAATTCTTCTGTTCAAATATGATGTGTGCTGTATTTGTATGGTATGAGAACCCGGGACAATGATGTAACGGCAAAAATATAGAGTGAAAAAGAGCAATTAAGGCTTGGTTGACAAGTATTTGGACAGAAGTCCTTGCGGCAGTCCAGTGTGGTGCAGCTTGTGATGTAACAGAGAGATGTTCTCTGCAGCATTGAGCGCAGAGTTGTGCCTCAAGTGCTACATGTTTCCTGAAAGTGACATTTTGCTGGGAGCCTTTTAGCTTCGTGGTTTTGAAGGCACCAACCTTGTTCATCACCTTGTTTTGACTGCTATACTCATCCTTTGGTCTGTCGTGAGAACGAAACCAATTAAACCAAATAAAGCCAATTTCCTCTGCCTCCCGGGGAGACATATTATTCTCACATAATCCTTTAAGTAGCCCACAAGCAGAGACACATCTGAGTGGTTCTATAAAAGCTGAAGTGGTATCCTGAATTGCACTTAAGAGAATTAAATCTGGTGAAAAACGTTAGACATCCGCAAACCAAACAAGTACTCCCACATGTACAATAAGTACGAGTGATTGTTGGTTTCCCATTGACCCGCAGAGATATTTCGCTGTCCCTATCAAACTAAGTTTAAATAACCAGGGATGAACCGTTAAAGCCACACATAATAACCAAAAATAGCCCTGAGTACTCGCTCTCCCTTTAAGAAGGCACTGCAGATTGTGCTAGTCGGTAGAACTGTCAGGAGGCATGAAGGTGTCTTTCTCTGACGATTTACCTCCGGCCTGGAGCTCCCTGCCTGAGTTTAAGTCCCGTACGGTCGTGAGAAGGCGAGACGGTGGCGGCACCGCTGAGCTCTCAGCCCCTAGTGGCCCATTGCTGTGGCCTGTGGAAACTCTCGCTGGTTGACTGGCAGAGTCCGGATAACATGGGATTTGCAGGGTTTTAATGTTGGGGTAGCTGCCAGACTCGGCCATTGCTCGGTGTAGATGTTCCCAGGCACAGCTGGGGTTGCTTACGGCCTGGCACAGAAGCTCCGTGTGCTCGCGGAGCTGCGCAATGTCCCGCTCGGTGGCGTTGCTCTGCCGCAGCAGCTCCTTCGTTCGCAGCGTTATGTCCAACAGACCCGACTGTCTCAGGATCTCCACTGTGTTGAGGAAACGGTGTTGGCGAGTTCTGGTGGAGCCGTTTCTGTGAAGTCCTCTGGTTTTGAGGACGGAGCTTTGGCTCAAGGAGACAGCAGTGGGACTGGAGGAGGAGGAGGGAAGCTCTGCGGTTGAAGAGGAACACGGCAGCCTGGAGGTTAAGGCTGCTGATTTGGGTTGCTCATAAAGGTGCTGCTCAGGTGGACTCCTGGTCACAGGTGTGTCATCGACTTCTGTGCACACTCTCTTGCTGAGATTCTGTGATTCCTCGTACGGTGAAGATTTATCAGGCGGCTTCTTGCTGGGTAGTGGGGCAATGCGTGGGTAGGAGTTGAGAATGGGCAGGTAGGTGTCATTTGTTTTCTTCTTTGTGACGTTGGAACTCAGGGACAACGGCTCGTGGAGCTGTCGAGTGGCCGGCAGCATGCTAGACTGCTGGAAAAGGATCATGTGGGCAGCGCTGGGTTCCCTGCTTCCATTTCTCTGTGGCAGCTGATCTCTTTTCTGGATCATGTCCGGCTGGTGGGACAGGGAGGAAGAAGGAAGCAAGTACGAGACATAGATTAAACACTAGGGGACGATATGCTTATCTCCAGATTTAATACTATCATGTATCGCAATTTTTAAGTATTGGGTATTTTAAGTATTTTTAACTATTTATTGCGAGACCATGGGAAAAAGTTAAATCACACACTTCTGGAGACTTTTACTTTGGAAAATCTCTAAATTGATACATTAAAATTGTTTTATTTTTAGCCTGTATGTAGTCAGAGATGTCCTGAAGTCAAATCAAGTCATTGTAAATCAAAGATGATGGAGCAATGCTTCTATAGCATCTCAAGCAGTCAGAGCTATTTCAAGCTACAAATATGGGACTTTTACTTTTTACTTACTTAATATCTCTAAAGTCAGAGAATAAAAATGATTAGTTTTGTGTCTGCATGTAGTTTTCCAAATCAAGACATTTCCCTCACAATTGAGTGGTATTGTTTTGTTTTTAATCTATAAGGGACAAAGGTAACATGTTTTATCCTTTTTGTGAATATAATCCAATTCATCTGATTTCCATACCCTGTGTCAACACCTTATTTTGAAACCCAGACGTAGTCACACGTGTGGGCCAATCCCAATGCCCCCCCCCCTACATTTTTTGATCGGTAGATGCATTAAGAAGACTCTTACCTGCTTAATCACAATGTTATTGATTATGTAGATGGGTGGCAGCCCGCGGTCTGCTGGCATCAGGGGAGGTTTCCCAGGATTCCCGCGCCGAAGATCGATATTCAGTCCCGGCTGTGAAGGTTCTGCACGCTCGCCGCCTCTGCACTGGCTTCTGTTGCTCCACTGGTCCTCCACATCCGTCTGCTGCCCGTCTGTTGGAAGAAATACATGCCGACTGACAGAGTAAAGCCATGCTCGAATAGACTGCTTTTGTGACGTAGGCTGGTAGTGTTAGAATATTAAGAATAAAAATTACTTCACACTATCTGATGGGGATGTAACCAAATTAAACCTGACAGTCAGCACAATAACCTTGTTTTCATTACAAGTAAAGAATGTCCTATCTATCATGTACTGCACTGTTTGTCCCATTCAGCTTTTATTATACCACCTGGGCTGACTTGTGAAGATAAATGGGTGTGTGGGGAAAATACCAGTCGAGGACAAAACTTGGCAAATCGTCTTGCTCTGGTTACATATTTACTCACCAGAGTAGCCAGAGTCTTTTTCTGAGCTGCAGCAGGAGGCCGTCCCGCTGGAGTCATCCGCGTCTTTGGCACCACGCATTGCCAGCAGAGTCAGACGGTTGCTCTTATTTTTAGCATTCTTGCTGGATGTGGCACAAGAAGTGCGCTCGCCCGAGCAAGGCTGTTCCTTCGGCATGCTGGACCCTAATGAGAGAACACACGATGTTTGGTCTGTCACTTAATGACAGCATAAAAACAAAAATAAATGTTGCTCTCGTGAGTCAGAGGTCCGTGTTGGCGCTGTGACGGACCGGTGACCTGCCCAGGTTGCACCATAACTAACACCCACTGCATTCTGGGATACGATCCAGCCTCTAATTGCCGTCTATATAGAACATTTTCCTTTATTTTAGAATGAATTTAGATGCAAAACATCACGTTTTTTGATGTCATACTGGTGTCATTTGAAGCAATGAACATTAAGTGCACCGTCATTAAAGAGGCCCTAGATGACAACAATAAACACAGAAGTGAACACACAAATAAGCCCATTTGTATGAACACTTTCCCCACTGTTGTCGTGCATGTGTGTACATGTGCATGGCCACATGTACACACATGAAGACAAAGGAATGCATGGGTCATGAGTTGTTTTGAGTCAACAGAAAGCCTGTTACACCAAATAAAAAGCAGGTTTTAGTTATTACTTGCAGTTACAGAAACATGACAATTTGTGAAGCAGTCAGTGGATTTTAATTGGGGTTTTTTTCCTCGCTTTTTGGTGTGTACTTGGGTCCTCTCCAAGGAGCTGGATTACTGTATCTGAAGATCAAAGTGCAAATCCAAATACTGAAGAACAGATTGTACATCAGCTGTGGAAATGATCAGCTACACTACCTCTTTATAGTCCACCCCGAGTAGCACACGATACTGCTCTGTGTTCTCCATTAGGAGTATGAGTGATGTGTCTCTACAGTGTCAACAATGCAGCCATGCACTTCATATTCACACGTTTTCTCCACTGCAACAACATGGAAATCTCTTCAGTGGAAGAGTTGTACACTAAGATTTAAAGTGATATTTTGACATTTATGATCGGCTGTCCAGTGTTCTCCACCTTCGATAAACACCAGGTATCCCTTTCATAGAAAATGTCCGCTATCCTGGAAGTACTTCAAACTTTTTTTTGTTTCGGTCATTTGTGCCTCATACATCACAGAAGGCAGTGGGTCCCTGAAGGCAGCACATCTCAGCTGAAACAGCAGCACCCCTCCTTCCAACCCTGTTATGCAACACTCAACTTGGAAATACACTTCCTCTCTCACACTGGCCGCATCACTCACACTCTCTCTCTCTCACACACACACACACACACACACACACACACACACACACACACACACACTAATCAAAGTAGTTTGTCGACATTTTAAACATCACGCGTCGTTAACAGGCCGACAGACGCATGTGTGACGAGAAAGTTATAAAAGAGTGAGCGCTTGAATAGGAAGTATAGCGATTCAGCGATATTACGTATTTTCCGAAGCCAAAACATTCCCCATCTCCCTCTGTCTGCAGTGAAAAACTTACCTTCAAATGTAAAACAAGCCAATTATTTCCAATAATGGTTGTTTCCCCACTTGCGCGCGCTCTTGAAGCACTGAGAAACGCTACGGTTAACCCGCAGTGTCATGTTTAAATTGTTGTCCGTCGGTTACAGTGATATACAATAGTTTCATTTTCCTCTCTTTGTTAAATAACCTACGCCATGAGATAAGAGTACAGTGAGTCGCGCTGACATAAGGCGATGTCTGTCAAGCTGGTCAGGGCTGAGGAAATCTTATCCGGTTGGTTTCAAAATAAAACGCACACGTACAAGCACAAGGGGGATTTTATATAGAATACCACCTAGTCCGATAGTATTTAGTGTAATACACAATCCTCTTGGTTTTAATATCATTAACCAGTTCTTACCTGAACGTTTATCCAAAAGTGGCAGCTTCCTCGCTTTAGTTTTGAAATCCCGGTGGCTAAATCCTAGCTAGCTTGACACCGCTGTTTAACGTGACTGCGAAATGTTAAAAAAATATATATAAAATAAAAGAGCGACAAAACAAAATATCTAAATGACCCTACCTCATGGCTTAACAAGACAAACAAAACGTGGCTACCAATGACGCCATTAAACACGGAGGGGGGTGGGGTGGGGGGGGGGGGGGGGGGACAATTGTGTGCGTTACCTCAGTTGAACCCACAGACGGCTGCTGGTTGGACCTCCCACCAGACACAATAAAAATGATTTCCCTGCGCGAGCTAAACGCCGATTGAACCATGAGACAACTACGACAGCCAATCAGAAAGGAGCGCACGTGTAACAGTCATGGTGGCGGAAAAACAATTGTGCAATAAACAAGTGTGCAATAAACAAAGAGGCTCACTACAACACTTTATATTTTAATTTATAATAATGTGACGAGAAAGATTGGTTTCACGGAAAGTCACAGCAACTCGAGCTGCCTGCTTCAGTCATGCTGCATACGCATAACTGTTGAAAGCTAATCTAACTGAATAGGTGATGGACAAAACTAATCCTGCAAAGGGATACTCTTGATATATGCTGCACCAGCCGTCCAACATTCTGTAAAGTGCCAGTCAGCTGTGTCAGCGTGATTGCACGTGTGAGCAGGAACTGCCAACAATGCAGCCATGCAGCCAGAGGGGGGCGCTGTTGTCACGTGGAACTGTACAAACTGCAGTTTGTACAAAAATAAACAGCTGAAACTTTAAAACTTTGCAGCAGACACTTTATTTTACATTAAAACGTTCATAATAACTTTGATAGACAGCCCATAGGACAAGGACACATCAATACAATTCAAATATTTTCTAAATCGGCTGCAAGATAAGAACATAAAACAGGTGTGCCACTGGGTCAGCTAAATCACACACGCAGAGTGCATACAATCCTTTGTCAAGACAATATTTGGCATTAACATTATTCATACTTCTTCCTCACCCAATTCCATGGCAACTCTTCAGGATCCACAGCCTTGGTCAGAGGCCTGGACCACACGGGAGTCAAGTCTTCAAGTGATACTGGTCTAGCATCTCTACTTTGAAGCTTCGGCATATAATTTAGATTCTGCGAATCAGGAATGTCAAGTGCATACACCCAGCAGACCAGCGGCGTTCTTTAGACCAGCGTGCCTGCTGACCTGCATAGTCTCTGGGGAGGAGAATTTAATAAAACTAGCACAGGTCTCTCGGGTGTGGGCCTTGGCTGCAGCATTGGCCAGAATGTGCATGATCCTCAGCAGGGCGGTCTCACTGAAAAACCACACCGATTTTTTAAATGACAGGTACAGTGGATGAGAGTCCATCTTATAAATCAAGACACACCTGCCGACATGGACACTGGAGGCCAGGCACCATGCAGCCTCCCCTCCTGGTGTTGAGGGCTCCTGCAGAACTTGGCGGGACACGCAGAGGGCCGCTCCTGCCAGCTGCACGGGCAGAAACAACACACACTGGCCCTCCAGGAGAGACAGCTCCAGCAGATACCGAGCCATCCACACCGCCTGGTGGCACAGATGACACTTCAAAATCTCTACATACTGCGAAAAATAACCTTGCTGACAGAATGAGTTAGTAGAGATCTACCTTGGCACTGCAGCGAGCAACCGAGGCGAGGAGGAGGAGGAAGTGCAGAGGAGGGCAGTAGGACAAATCGAACTTGAGCCCTAGGAGGACCTTGCGCTCCATTCGCAGCAGCTGATGCTTCGTGTAGGTGTGGTCCATCAAGTAGCAGAGTCCAGACACCTGGAAGAAGAAGAAGCACAATAAAATAAAATGAGTCTTTTATTAGAGAAGAGAGGTTTGATCGTTACTCATTACTACATTCATTCAATTAATAAAGATTAAGAGCTGTAAATCTATAAGAATAAATCAAGTGAAACCTCGACACAAACCAATCATGGATTATTTAGAAATGTTAGCAGACGGCACACACAATCAGTCAGGTTTAACACAATGTGTAGCGTTATAGTTGGGGAGGGCTGAGCCAGCTTACCTCGGGCAGGAGACACTCTTCCATCTTTGCAGCGAGGAAGAGGCAAACCATGCCGAGGAGCTGCAGGTTGACCGTGGTGATCTTTACCTCACGCAGGGAGCGGTTGACGAGGTGTATGGCCAGATAGAGGGTCTCTTCCTGAAAATGCATCAACTCCTGGAAGGAAATAAACCAGGCGATCAAGATTGAAAGCCATAAATCTATAATTTACCTTTTTTGTACGGGTTTAAACTAATTAGATATATTAATTATTGCACTTTAGAGGTGCTGGTTTGTTATCTTTGGACAGAGTCAGGGTATTTCTTGTCTCTATGGTAAGCTAAGATAACCAGACGTCCTCAAATGCAGGAATATTCTCCATTAAAATTCTTTTAATTCCTTTTTAAAGCTCATATTTTTTCCTGACAGGCCATCTAACTTTGTGCATTACTTTTCACAACCAATACAAATGAGAGCAATCCTTTTGCTGCAGGTTTGCCACAATATGCAACAAGGACATGACCTTAAATGAACTGGCCATTGAGACCAGCTTGGAGGAAAGCCTCCATCTTCAGAAGAGCACTTACATGTACTTGAATGAGCCAGTCTACCAGGACAGAACGAGTGACATCAGTAAAATGCCGCGGCAGGTCCGCGGTGCGGAAAGAGTTTCGTGTTTGAGTTCTCTGCAGGGTGAAAACAGAAAAACAGGAGGCACACGCTAAATATTTAAAGAGATTCAGTGCGATCAGCGCTCGTGCCAATCTGCCCCTCAATCATATGATCTCACGCACCGCCATATCCAAGAACATATCCCAAGCGTACGCTCGGTCCCATATGAGGTCCAGTTTCTCCAGTGCCGTCTCCACCTCGTGGCGCAGCAAGCTGGGCACCAGTGCCTGCAGGCTGGGAAGACCCTGCAGCCCATGAGGGTAAAGAAGCACGGGCTCATCCTCCACACACCCATCTGCTACACGGGATGGAGAAGGAGGACGAGGAGGAGAAAGGCAACACGCAAGTAAATCATTTTTTACATGATAAAAGTAACCATCTGAGCACTGAATTCCTAATTTCGTCCAGCAAAATGACTGCTTGTATTTCTAGAACATAATTTTACACAACCAAACTACAGTATTATTTTGAAAATCTTTGGTATGGATTACACTACCAGCTGAGTGTGTAAAACTGTCTTCATGGAAGCCCATGAGGATGCCTTCACTTGTTTGCGCCGATAACCTCCTTTCCTGCAAAAAGACAACACCTTACACACACTTGGAATTGTGATGACCGAGTGAGTGAGAGAGAGAGAAAAAAAGGACTCAACACTCTTAGCTGAGGCTCTGAACCACATTACAGTGATCGCAACTTCTCATATTTAGAGAGGATTACAAATAGCTTCTATTGCAACAAAGGGCAGGGCAGTCACATCCTGACCGTTCACTAATCTCTCTTAGGGCATCACTTAAGACTAATATGCCGGGAAAATAAAAGTCATAACAAGAGCTAGAGACACTGCAGAATGTGTTGGGTGAAGATGACAAGCAGGAAGGAAGATGTACCCATCTGTGCTCTGGCTCCATTTTGACAGGGGCCATCCTGGACTCGTCTACTTCTACCGGCTGCCAGCGATCTATGGGCCCACAGGCATTGGACCAGGTTCTTAACGGGGCTCGCCTCTCATCCGCCTGCAGGGACAACAAAAAGTCTTATTGACACAGATGTGATCATGGCCTAGCCATCTTTATTACCTCTTCTTTATAGTCTTTGACGACGACGACTACAGGTTGCTGCAGTTTATTCTCTGTATGAGGATTAGTTATCAGTGGACAGTAATGCCACAAGATGAATGTGTTCAAACAGTGGCTCACTTCAGGTCATGAACACTCCTACGCTTCTACTCCAGCCATCTAATCACCGACACGGGGGTCACCTGGGCTCATGACAGGTGAATGCAATTACTTTCCTGACAACATAAACATGGAGCAGGCCTGTATGTAGAGCTTGAGAAACAGTAGGCAAAGTAAAGCAAAAAATAAAAAAAGTATGATCATAACTGGAACTGAAAAAAAAGCACGAGTTACCTTGAGAAAGGTTTCATTGATGAGAACAAAGTTTTAATGGATGAGTTAATCTCCCAACTGATTGCTCAATAAATACTATCCGTCATTAATTATTAAGAATATATATGAACTGAGTGAAATGGTTAAAAACAAAAAGGGGGTAAATATGAATACCCTGTTGCACTTCTCAGCTGAAGCACCTGTAGGGCAGCACTACATGTCTACACTTTTTTTTTATTTTAAATCTTCCTCGGACCTACTGATTGAGACGGGTCTGTCGAGCCCCCTGATGCTCACCTTCTTGTGTAAGTCCAGCAGGGGCTTGGAGTCGCAGAAACCAGTCTTGGCCATGAGCACAGCCGGAGACGGAGTTCCCGTGCCGGGCCGCTGCAGCTACTTATCCACGGGCGTCGGAGGAGGAGGCCAGGAGCAGAGAGAGAGCCGCCATGCTGCACAGAGAGCCGCTGATAAAGACGGACAGGTGGGCCACACTGATTGGGGGGGGGGGGGGGGGGGGGGGGGGGGGGGGGGTGCCGGTGTCAAGGTGAGCGGGTTAGGATCGGGACTTCCGGTCGACGTTTTGAGAAATTAAAACCACGTTTTGCTCCACGTGACTAACGAGGTTTATGTTACGTTGAAATGACCTAAAGTTCAGGCTTATGGTTCAGTGTGAACTAGACATTTTGTTTTATTCACCTTCTTTTACATGTTCGAGGGAAACAAGATGATGTAAATCTTTTTCTATATTATGCATTTGAATTAAACAATACTTACTACAGCCTGAAAATGCACCTTATAAATAACAGTGTCATAATCAGGGCTGCACCAGTTTATTTAGAAATACGGAGGTCAAGAGTGCAACGTCCCAAAGAGCATTCATACAAAAAGTCTGGTTTCCTCAGACATTTTCTACATTCATTTAACTGCTAATAAAGACTTTTTGAAAATATTACCTCCATAAACATTTATCTAAATTCAGCTTCAAAGCCTTCCCACGATGACCGATATTTGATTCTGGTGGAGGAATACCAGATCTTGTTGTTTTAATGTGATTCTGGACTGAAACTTTCCCAATTAAAGGATTTTGAATCCTAAAAAAAGCAATAACCTTTAATATATATATATATATATATATATATATATATATATATATATATATACATATATATATATATATATATATATACATATATAAAAAGGCTCACCATGTTAAACTTATGTTTGTGACAAAGTTGGTTAAAAGCCTCTAGTTTCCTGACCAAATCCAGGCTCTGTGCCCTCAAAGGTTTGGCTATAATATTTTTCAGGCTATTGAATGGAGGCTGGGACATGGTCTTGAGCTATGGGGGTATTGCACATAATAACCACAACTGGAGCTGCTATGTTGGGAGAGTTACTGCAGACAGAAGTAATGTGATGCTGGCCTCTTTTGTGACATCTTTTTAACTCTCCGTGGTCATTTTACATTGCAGAGCTGCTGCAGGTGTAGGCCTACACCGTAATAAAAACAATACACACACAGCTTATTCAGTAAAAATGTTTACTGGCACATTATAGTTGCAAATGTTATAAGCTACCATTTTGTAGCAGGTATCACCCGTTACATTGTAAAGTCTTGCAAAGGGGGGCTGAAACTGTCTACCAGGACAATGACCTCCCCTTAAAGATTGCTTTTTTTTTCATCGCCCTCTGAGCCTCAACTAACGGCAACAAGCAAAAAAAAAGAAGAAAAAAATCTTGTTACATCTGCATCAGGTGTGACATTCGTGACAGTTCATCACATTCAAATATACAGAGAAGCAAGGTTGTAAAGCTGCAAATCAAACACTACGAAGCTGCAGTCCTCCCCCTCTCTACGAACGCTGCATTCACCATCAAGCTGTTTCTTATTTATTTTTTTGGTATTTACACAATAGTGAGGAGGCACTTGTCGTGCCTGTGTTTGCCTACAGGAGAGGTCAGGGGTATTAACTTGCATGTTCAGCTGTGAAGCATTGCTTAAAGCGTGGCCAGCAGCGAGGTTCAGAGTATGGCTTCACAACCAATATTAAAAAAGTTCAGCAGCACCCCCTTATGGCCATGATAGCAATGAAGGCAAATCCACAGTGGAGTCCATCAGTGCAGTGGTTCTGATGTCCGATTCCTGCCGGTTTTTTTCCAAAGCAGGACACTAGGCTAGAGTATGAAGGCTGAGCCTGAGCCAGTGAGAAGAGGTGCTGGAGTTGTGAACTGTAAATCAAAGCCATTTGATCACATCATCATCCTCCTCATCTGCAGGAAGCGGGGCCACGAAGAGTCAAAAACCTGCTGCTTTTCTGTGTCCTCATCACCTCTTTCACTCAAAACGTCTCACTGTCACAGTCACTCACACAAACTTAACGAAAATAAATCAATGTGTGACATGAGGGGTATCCCAGAGAATGCTGATAGAGGTCTTTAAACCTTAGCTCAAGTGCTCTGCAGAGAACAGTAGAAAACTATCAATTTCATTATTCTCCATCATGCCATATATATATATATATATATATATATATATATCTCAATATCAGGATGGGTATTATCTACTCTGTTCAAGCATTGGCTGGAAAATAGTTTTGTTTTTTCAAAAGGAGCACAACATTAAAATGGGTTCTGCAAAATGTAGTCAGGTTCTAACTGCATAGGGACTATTTTCTCTCTAGGTTAAAAAAGAATGGATCAAATTATGTTAATTTCCCTTAATAATACTTTCCTTATATGTATTCAGTTCAGCCTCAGGGACGTGATAATACAAACCAAAACTGAGCTGCCCATTCAGAATCAAATGACTGAGTTTAGCATCTAAGCTAAATAAGCATTCATCCAATGGAAACCCCTTGAAATGAAGAACGTAATCAAAAAGAAAGTCGTTTAAACATTTTTAATATATAATTTTTTATATAATGTATACGTAGACAAGACAATGTGTCTTTCAAAATTTGAGAAATAGATGGACAAAAAAAGGATAAAAATCAAACAAAAACAAAACAATGACAAACAAAAAGATCTGGATGTTCCTTTAGTGAAGCTCAAAGAGCAACCAAACGTCTCTTCCAGCAACATGGAACCGAAAACACTTATCTGTGGTGGGATGTGCCGTCATGACTCACAGTGTGCAGATTTTCATTTCAACTCAATGCATCTGCTGATGTTTTGATTTGTTCCCCCTGTCTGCAGGGTGAAGGTTGGTCGACCAGCTCGTGCAGCATTTAATTGGATTGTAAACCTGCAGATTGTTGCTCCAGACATACAGCTACGCAGATTTAAGTGACTCGACAAACAACAGTATTACAGAAAACACAAAAACAAAAAAGAAGGTCCTAAACATCAGATGTGGAATCATTTGAAGTGTTAAACGTCCACCAAGTCAGTCAATTTTTGGCCTCATTATAAAGACTTAACAACGATTGAACTCTCATTCTTTAAATACGGGAACATAAAAAAAAAAATCTTTAAAACTTACACTGATATTACAAATCGAAAATGAACAAAAGATTGGTGCCTAACCCTTCAGCTAAAGAGTGAGAGTTACTGGATGGAGGACAGCGATTGGCTGCGTGCGTCTACATTGGTCTGTGGTGAAGCGTCTCTATTCTCCTTCTTTTCTTTCTCTCTTTAACACATAGGGACTGGCCTTCATGAAAACCTACTCTTACACCTCCAACCAGCAGCCAGTTGGTCGGTAAGTCAGTCTGGACTCTGTGAAGCTGACTGCTGCATCCCTTTAAATGAATGAACGCAGCTTTCAAAGCTAAAGTTAGCCATGCAAGAGATCACAGTTTCTATTCCTGACTGAGTCGATTTAGCGCCAACTGGTCACGGCAATCATAAATTACATGCTTGTTCCCTTTTTTTTTTTTTTTTTTTTTAAAGGCCATCGAGTGTGTAGTGTAGTGTCCTCTCGTTGATATTCCAGCAATAGTTCAGAGTTTAAAAACATGCATGAAAACTGACACAAATGGATGGTTGGGAATCAAAATGGTTGTTCATACATCCTCCTGCACACACGCATACATTCACACATCCACTCGCCGATTCGCACACACACACATACGTGCAGTGCAAACACAGAAATGGCAACCCTCCCCCTCCTCCCCATTGCCGCCTACTGTAGGAACAGTCCCACACTTGATTTGTAACAGCAAGTTCCAGAAAGAGCACTTGTTAAAAAAAAAAAAATCACAAGAAATGCAGAAATATGGCTTGACCTTTAAAACCGTAACAATCGATGTAACAATCTTGTCTTTTTCCACCAAATCTTTTCTTCCTAATTTTGATGATGATTTTTAAAATTCTATCAAGTACGTTTGCGTGTATATATATATATATATATATATATGCAGTCTATGCATGGGTTGGCCTGTGTGTGCGTGTAGCATGGGTGCAGCTGGTAAAGAGGTGGTACTTGCTGGCATAACCTGGTTTTCAAAGGGTCAAGGCTTTGATGTTGTACCCCAGTGTAGTGCAGCAGAGGTCCTGCAGGGAAGCCTGAAGCCAACCCTGAGAGGACGCACAGAGACAAAGCTGCCAGTCAATCCACACAAACCTGCTGAGGTCACTGACTCACGGCCCGTGTGTTCATTTCATACTCAATGATCTCCGTCTTGTCTGAATAGCCAGGATATGTGTGTCTGTGTGTGTGTGTGTGTGTGTACGTGTGTGTGTGTACGTGCGTTAAAGACTGAATGAAAATGTGTCTTGTGCCAGTTTTTGTTTGTGTCGTTCCCCAGCAGTGCAAGTGTGTGTATGTGGGATTGTGATCATGTGTTAGCCTGCCTGCTTGTTCAAGAGTCTCAGTGATCACTCCCGTATGCTGGCAGAGTAGGAGAACTGAGGGAAGTGCGTGCGCTGATCTGAATCTTCTGCATCTAAACTGTCATCTGGAGTAAAGGGAGGGAGAAGAAAAAACAACGCATCCACCAATTCAGACATGAATGTGTAAAAAACGCTTGTAAATCCAAACTTAAAGCACAATAATGTCAGTAGTCGATATACTTACACTTGTCAGGGGGAGTTATTGTTATGGTTTGTGCTGTGAACTCATCATCGAAGTAACGCGTGTCCGTCTCTGATGTTACCTGCGGCTTGAAGGGTGGAATAAGCTGAGGAGAAGAAAGATATTAGTCATTTTGCATTCTGAAAATATCATTTTCATTTCTTTTCCCAGTACCTCACCTTTTTTTCAAGAACATCCTGCCAGTTGATGGAGGTGAAGAACTTGTGGCTCATCACTTCTTTGGCATCGTCTGGTCCGCCTCCAAGCCTGGAAACAAAACAAAAACACCACCGTCATCGTCACCACCCACTCACCAGCTACCTTTTCTTTCGACGGATCATTGTGCAAACGCCATCATTAGAAATGTTCAGCAAGCGCTCATGTCGTGTTGTTCCCTTCTGACTCCTATTTACCAATTCACAGACAAATTTAGTCCTCATTTCCTTACTGCGGACAGGTGCGTGTTTTGGTAAGCCAGGCGGCCCTCGATGTACTAATATTAGCACCGCTCGACTGTTCCCAGAAACACTGGGGGTCGACCACAACAACAATCAATTATGTCCTTGTTTATGGCCAATACCCGGTACCAAAGCGAATCACTAAGGAACAAAGGCTTAATAATGGGGTTACTTATTTCATAGCTGAATGAGTGGTGCCTCCGAGCACAGTGGAAGATTCAGAAAATGAATCAAGCGCTGCAGACATGGTGCAAAGTCTGTACTGCTGCATCTTCAGCTGAACGGCCACGTTTTCACAGTGAAAGCGTTTATTTGATCTTAAATTAATTATGTTTAATATTAAAACATTGTACCACAATTTCAGAATTGTTTTTTTGAGTTTTTGGATCACTTCATATTTTATTCCTTTTTGTGTTAAATTGTCATATTTAGTATATTAATTCTTGAGCCCAAAATGTGTTTTGTGAGGTTACAGTAACCCTGACCTTTAACCTCTTAACTCTAATCAGTTGGTCCTTGAGTCGTGGATGTATGTGCCAAATTTGAGGAAATTCCCTGGAGGCGGTCCCAAGATATCACGTTCAGCAGAAGGACGAACAAGCCGAACACATAACGCCTCTGGTCGCGGCTGTCGCTGGAGAGGGAGCATAAAAAAGGAACGGCTACAAAAGCACGAACCTTTGTTTGGGATCCTTTTTGAGCAGGCCGGCCAGCAGGGCCTTGGCTTCAGGAGCCAGGTTCTTGGGGAAGCGGATCTCCTCCATGAGAATAAGCTCAAAAAGACGCTCGTGGTCCTGGTTGTAGAAGGGCAACCGGCCGCACATCATCTCATACATGACCACGCCCAGCCCCCACCAGTCCACCGCTCGCCCGTAGTCATTGTCTTCTAGCACCTGACCGGGTGGGAATGAAAAGAGTTGAGCGAGAGATAAAACAAGAGGAATATCAGTGCAGGAATATCAATGATTTCTGATATTACATGGAAGTCCTTGTTTTGCCCACACTGACTGTCACATAAAGGCAAAAAGCCCCACAAATGATAAGAAATAAACAAATCTCAAGGTGCTATTTACAGATCCAAAATGATTCAATTTAACTGTTTTTTTTACTGTCAGCAAACCCGTTTGGCAGCAGTTCAGAGCAGATGATGTCCTTATTATACGCGTACATTTCTGCTACAGGACATTTAGGTTATGAACTAAATTTGAGAGCGCATTCCCATCCCAGTTACCCGCTGATTGTCAATGTTCAATACGTCAACACTTATGCCATAATATGATATACCAAGATATTGATGTCAGAGTCCAAAGCCATCGTGGAGTTACCTCTGGTGCCAGGTACTCCGGAGTTCCACAGAAGGTTTTCATGGTGGCCCCGTCTGTGATCCCCTCTTTACAGAGCCCAAAGTCTGTTATCTTTATGTGGCCGTCCTTGTCCAACATGAGGTTCTCCAGCTGTGCAGGAAAAGACTCAAGTTAGTTAGATGGTACGACAATCTAGGGTCAAAGCATGTCAAGGAATATCCCTCCAGCTTATTTACAAAAAAAAGAATACTACGCTGTTCGAGCGAGCAGCCGCCTTACCTTTAAGTCCCTGTAAACTACATTGCGTGAGTGTAGGTACTCCAGTGCTGACACTATTTCTGCACCGTAGAATCGTGCTCTGTCTTCTGTGAACACTCTGTCCCGCGATAAGTGAAAGAAGAGCTGAGAGGGAGTAAAAAGAAGAGGAGACTCAGGAATAAGAGACGGTACACGATCATCAGATAGATTCAATAGTCATTTAGCTTTTGATATTATGAGAGCGGGGTCTTGGTCCAGTTGTTTGGTCCCCTCCAAGGTTTGATTGACAGCTTTCACACCTGCCCGAATGATTCACACTAACCAGACAAATGCACGAGGGTCTATTTTAACCGGAGCAAACATGTAACACCATCCTTAAACTGATGCATCACGAGTCGAGGTGTCGGGTTTCTTTTCTACACCCCTGCTGCTACAATTAGCCATCTTCCAAAAAGGTCATCCAGGTACAGCCACACAATTGTAGGCCACATGAGAAAGAGGAAAACTTACTTCTCCTCCATTTGCATACT
Source organism: Anarhichas minor (assembly GCF_050575085.1). Lineage (NCBI taxonomy): Eukaryota > Metazoa > Chordata > Actinopteri > Perciformes > Anarhichadidae > Anarhichas > Anarhichas minor. The sequence goes on from NW_027466472.1 coordinate 3,285,104, forward strand.
CCATCACAAAGCATAGCCGGTCGTGCGTTTGAAATGCATATTTTAGTGTCTGTAGAGGAGGAAAACAGATATTAGCGTCTGCATTTTACTGATTCAATGGTCCCTTCATTTAGGAAAGCAACAAACTGAGGCAACGGTAACTCACCGTTAGAAAGGGATGTCGCGTATTTTGGAGAACTCTGCTTTCTGTAACCGTGTGTGCCACCTCATCCTACAGGAACACACACACACACACACACACGGTATATGCAATTAGAGCAAAACCACATCATAGATAATAATACTGTTCCAAAACAAAGATGTTACTGTGATGGGAGTAACACTAACTTTAGCAATGATGACTTCCTTGCGGAGGATCTTCATGGCGTAGTACATCCCTGTGGCCTTCTCCTTCACCAGGATCACTTTACCAAATGTCCCTTTGCCCAGCAGCTTCAGGTAGTCAAAATCACTCATGGTCTAAAGGAACAAGATAAGCCGTGACAAGGATGCATGAACGTCACATCTGTGGGTTTTGACGGGACTTAAAAATGTATTCTACGTAATATAAAAAGTCAGTGGTTTCCCATTTTACTGTCCCTTCTGCTGATGTTGGTGCACTACATAGGATGTATTCTAACACACAAACACACACATTTCTCTCAAGCATGCAAGACATGACATGCTGACATAGTGAAATATTTCTACATAAATTACAGAACTAATTCTTTAAATGAACACTTATGAAACATCGAGCAGATGGAGAGGTTAGGGTTAGAGGTTTCCCCACATATTCCTGTCTCTCTTTGCTATAACTATCAAATAAATGCATAAAATGCCCAAATAATCTTTAAAAAAGACACTTCCATGCCTATAGCCTATAGCGACTGGTGATCACAATTTGAATAATATTACGGACAATATCAAGCAGGAAATCATTTAAACAGGGATAGGTCCATAAAAGTACATTGATTTTTTACAATAATCAAGCTACTTTGAAGAACCACAAACCAGTAAACGATCAGTCAGCATAACCGTATGCAGAGATGCAGTATGTTTAACGGTTATACATACTGCATGACAAAGCCAGCAGACAAAAGAAAAAACTAAGTCCGTAAAAACAGAGAAATTGAAAATCTCATCAGCGATAGACATAATACATACACACAAACGTTGCCCTAGCTTTGAGAAAGAGGCTTAAAGTTTAAACAACTTGCTCAATAAAGATGAGCTTAGCTGGACAAACACAGCAAACACTCAGCTGCCAGGCACCGCTTGTGCAAATACTGACCACTTTTGTGCGGGACTTGGACACAGCGATCTCCATCTCCTCTGTGCCGCTGATGTCACTTGGTGAGCCAAATTTAATCTCCATGGGCTCCTCATCCTGGTGCTGACTCTTCAGGCTGTTTGCCACCGCCTGGATCGATCGCATCCACTCCTCCCTGAACCCGGAAGAAAGCACACGTTGCCTTTATCAAATCTAGCCAAAGAGATCTCTACATTACTCTGAATCTATTCTATAAACATTTCAACTGGCAGAGGTTTTTGCCTTAGGGTACAAGTTGTACTTAGCAGTGACATATTTTTGTGAACTCTTTGTATTCAGACAGATGGTTTAGATGTTGTTCCAAAAATATATCTTAAAAGGAAAACCTAGTGAACACAATTTAGAAGGTAGAGGATAATCTGGGATTTGGTGCTTGGCAGAGTTGACGTAAACAAAACTCAATGACTGCTTGGGTTGGGGGTTAATAATCAGGGCCAATCTGGCACTTAATTCTATTTCAAGCATGGTGTTTCCTTCTCTTGCAAACTAAAATGGATTTCCTTCAGTGAACAATGGTCCATTAAAGGCCCTCTATGTTGCTCCTGGTGTCTTTCTGTTTTATATGTTCTGTATACAATACATGTTGAGATTATCTCATTTTCAAACACATTTTTTCCCTCAAGACACTGTTAATACTTTAGTCATATCCTGTCTAATCTACAATAGAGACAGAAGGCTAGGACTCTAAACTATGTGCACACTAATCTGGCTGAATCTGAACACGAATTTATTGTATTTTCATCTATTTCTGCCTTCTAGTCACACTAAACCAGTGTTCTGCAAGCCCTCAAATCCTTTCCAAAGTGGACATATACGAGTTCAACCTTTAAATGTTATTTTTAACCCGTATTTATGTTTGTGCCGTGTTCAAAACACGAATTACGTGACACATGATTTGATTGACATTTCAATGCAAAGGTGGCGCAAAAAGAACGGTCTGCCATGGTAAAAAAAGGTTAGTAAGTAAGATCAACTTAATCAGAAGTTTTGCTATTCTGAAACACCGTTCTGTAAATGATAATGGAGAGGAGGAGGCACCAGAACAAAATGTACTAGTCTGGGACTCAGCAGAGTAACAAGTTTGTCTGTCCCTCTCCTGAACAGATTTGTTGTTAAGTTTGAGGAGGAAGAAGAGATTTTACTATAATCATACTGTTCTGGTGTTTCAGTGTCGACAGACTTTGCTTGATGATGTCTGTTCGTCAGATGCACTGGCCTAAAGCACACTACAGGCGGCACTTACATTTTTAACCAGAGGTAATATGTAATATAATAAAACCCTTGGAATGAATGTTTTACCTCTCCTCGTTGCTGTCTACATGGAAGGTGCGCTCAATAACAGAGGTCCACTGCAGGCAACGAATAACAAATGTGTTGGGCCTTGGGCGCTCTGTCTTCATGAGCTGGCATTCTATAGGGCAGACACACATTAGCCAACACTGACAAACTGAAGGCACCAACAACAAAACGTTAAAAAAAGGTTTAATCTGACATATACTACTGCCAGCCAGTTGGGGGAAACAGACCTGCGACAGAGAAGTTGTTGAGCGGTGGGAGGCTGTGGTCACTGGACACCTCGGGCTTCTCTTTGTAGCCGATGAAGGAGCCGTCGCTCTTTAAGATGAAGTAGCGAGGCCGCCATGTTTTAATGTATTCACCTGGAAAACAGACAGGTGAAGAACTGTGATCCAGCTGAGTTTTAATGTTGTTGTTCTTGCTTGTGTGTTTGGCTTTAATATGGATACTCTGTGTCACGCTACGTTAACAATGGGAATCCATTGTAAGTGACTGAACTACGCTGAGCACAGCTGTTCTCCATTAATAAGGAAACTACCTTGACAGACACCGTACAAGCCTAGACGCGGAGTATTTAATACTCGTAATTTAAGATGTTAACATGGACTATCATATTAATGTAGTCTCTGGTGATTGACGTTGAACACAGGAGGCCCCCTTACCTCTCTTATGGAGCCATCCCTCTCTCACAACACTGACTTCATTCATGCTGGGGCAGAGGACTGTCTGGGTCGGAATGGGGCTGCAGACAAGCTGGAGGAAATTGTGCAAACTGTTCCTATTGGTCAAGTGCCTGACAGTGGCTCAGACAAAACAAAACTGTATCCTGTAATACCTGAAGGAAAAGAACAGAAAGAAATACTGTTAATGCAGAATACACAATGAGTGTCAGACTGTCCATAAAATGCTAATTGTAGCGTTAACATGTACAGCTCACAAAGACCATCAACATTCATTCATATAAATAACCGGTTTTGAGAAAAGAAACATAATAAAAGTAACAGAATGTGAGTTGGATACTTAAGAGGAGGGCACTGTTAGTCTTTGTTAAATATTTAAAATCTCTGCTGACTTGTTAACAGTGTAAACAAAACAACTTTGTGGCTTCAGACAATTTAAAATAAATTTCCTCAAAATCATACTTTTATATCTTAAAAAAATAAAGTGAAATGTGGCCTAAAGGAACTACAGCCAGGAAGGTGGAGGTGAACCCATAAAGTGAAAACCGATTTCTCAAAACAAAGGAAACGTTCTGTGTATTGCTCTAGATGTCCATCTGTGTGTTGTCACCACACTGTGCTTGAATACGTTCCTCACCTTCTCTGGCACTCTGTTGCCTTGAAACACAACTCCACAACAAAGAAAACTGCACGTCAGCTCACCGCCTCCTATCTGATCACTTATGACAGTGACATCCAAAAAGGGGACCATCACACCTCCATCATCTCTCCCTTGACATACAACAGCATCATAATATATATTAATATGGTAGATCTTGTTACTCTAGTAATGCCACGTAGAGAAATCAAATATGCCAGTGATCCAACAATTAGCAGCTTTGTGCTGTTAAATTGTAATAGTCCCTCAAAGCTCTTGCTGGATGTTTGTAGAGGCCCTCTGGTGATCCAGGGTCAGCCCTGATTTCACAGTATTTCAGTGAAAGCGATGGGGTTGAATAGTACAGTGCATACAGTGGCCAGAACAGAAGAACTGTTTGAACTGCTTTGTTTACAAAGATAAAAACACAGATAAGGATTCCCACGACTTCAGACTTTGTTATGGTCAGCAGAGGTGCAGCCACTACCTTTACACCGTAGCTACTAATACGACTGGCAGGAGTAATACCGACTGCTCTTTTACCAGATAATAATAATGAAGCACAACAGCTTTTCCGCACTTTGCAATTTACACCGATTAAAAGTGTAATGCTCTTACAAAGAGTGCGTCTACAACATCTTGTCAAGCGTTAAGGTTGACTAGGTGTAGCACCACTTGAGGAAATAACAGACCATAAATACACACAACATACCTTTCCAGTTAACGTTAGATTAGTACAGTTAATCAATGTCTAAAATACACACCGTCACGTTACCCAGCACAGCCACAAGCTGTCCAGCGTAAACAACGTTTAACCGTTACATATCCTCTTCCTTTTTCGGTGTAACGTTACCAAGCTAACTGACGCAAAGTCAACAAACGTTCATGTTACCTTCCGAGTACACGTACAGGCCGTTAGCGTCTCCGTAAACGAGTTGCTACAACACTTCAACTACGACGGACAGCAGTGAGGACACTGACCACACGACCGCGTTACGACCAAACAAGGCAGCTAGCTAAAATAGCTTCCAAGCTAACAGCTAGCTAGCTAGCTAGCGTGTCAGTTAGCCATTTGCGCCCCGTTCTCCTCCTCGTTACCCCCGGCTTTTCTTACCTCGACTTCAGCGACAAAAAAAAACAAGATTCCCCAGCTGGTCCTTTTCTTGGGAAAATACTCGGAGGTACGCAGCACAATTCTCCCCTCCAGTTATATATATCTTGACGCTTGTGTGTATTGAACTCTGTCAATGATCACACAGCTTAGCGGTTGTTTTCTTCTCTCACAACAACAGCAGCGTGCTCGGGTCTGTTGCTGCTGCAGTGGTTCACTGAAGCGTACTGCGAGCCAGCGAACAGAATACACGTCCACTGAGCTCCGTTATTTCGGTATACAAGTGCGGATAATTTCCAAAAATCCTCGCCTCTTTTTATGAGTTTTACTGTGTTTAGTCGCCTGCTTTAGCATGGAAACCCCTCCGTCCCAGCCAGACAGTACAGCAGACGCACACGAGCGGAAGTGACGTAAGAGGCCAGAGAGGGTCCACTGCACCTGAACAGTCGGCGTTAAAGTACATCCTGTACTAAACTGTAACCTTAACCTCACCCCGACTGTATGGAGCCGGTTTACAGACAGGCAGTGCAACAAAAATAAAAATGAACTGTCCCTGTATTTATTGTATTTTAATCTACTCACTGTTAAAAAAACAAAGCACACATTTTCTTGTCAAAAGACCCGTGGATCTAACTACTACTACACCGTTGTGTGTAAAGTGTAGGGATTCAAAAGAGCAAGACAATGATATTATTTTCATTATAAATGTAACAAATATTTATTGTTCAGAAATTGTTTCCAAATGCTCCTTATGTGATACGTTTGCGTGAACCATGTCCCTCAAAAGCAAGCGCTTTCTGTCAAAGAGCTTTATTCTGTTGTCTTTGTTGCTTTCGTTGCATGTAGCGAGCACGAGCGTCGCCGACGGTCGTCTCGTTGTTACGCTTCTCCAGCTTCTTCACGACGTCCTCAGTAGAGACCTCTGAAAAAAATATCAAAGGAATCTATTAGTTTGTTATACATTACTTCATTCACTCTGTATAACAATTAAGATCTTCATGCCCAAATGGCCTTTTAATCCACACTGTCTATTATGTTTGATAATTTCATACATGTCATAGCAGGGACTATAAACATTAACCATTGAGCTATATAACATTACAATCAATATAAATCTAATAAACTCTGAAAACCTGGTTGTCTTTTGGCTGCTTCCCTGGTCTCCCATTTCACCATCTCCTCATCCGTCACTTCTTCTCTTGCCACGCTGCTCAGCTCATAGACGTCCACCTCATGTAGTTTAGGTAGTAAGTCCTTCACCCACTCGTATCGAATAGGACACGCGGTCCTGACGTACACCCGTGAGGTCACCAGCACATCGTGGAAGATGACCCAGTTCAGCTCAGCCTCCTGGTCAAACAGCTTGGGGCAACACGGGATTGTGATCAAAAGGAAGAAGAAGCAGCACGTTTTGGTTCCAAACTTAATGTGTGTTCTATGAAAACTGTGTTTTATTATTAAATACTTTTTGAGAGTGCATTTACCGATGAGGATGGATGAATGTGAACCATGGATCCATGGCCATCCATTGTGCAAAACACCTTTCCAATAGACCTATGTGAAAATAACTGAACAATCATTCACATGCATCACTAAGAGAAAGAATAAAGAAATCCCATAAGAGTTAAATATGAATCATTTTGAATGAACTTTGGTGATACCTTCTGGCAACATTGGTGAAGTATCCCGTGCACAGACATCGTCTGAAGAGTTCACTCTTATTGCCATCAAATGTGTCGACAGGGAAATCTCTCTTCTGAAAGGAAAGAGGGTCTCATTCAAATGAATGATCACACAAGTGTGTTAGCAAACAAAATCATAAATCAATAAATGACAGAGTTGAACATCTGACGACAGTAATCTGCAAAGAGGTCCTTTACAATTATTCAAGTATATTATTGTGGGGAGCAAGCATGATCTAATAATGAAGAGGCAGAATTATGCATCTGTACAGTTGTATTGTTTACAGCCATATGAGGTTGTCAACAGGGCATGGATACACAACACACTTTAGTCAGTGATGTGAAAATGAGTTGCATAAACTGCTGAACCTGTTGGAGGCGGAGGAGGATCTCTCGCAACTGAGTCTCCACACTAAAGGCCGACTTCAGCGCCCTCCAGTGGATCCAATGATCTTTACACCACGCTGAGGGTCTGTCGCTGCAGGAAGCAAGAGAAAGGCTCGCACTTATAACAGTTGTGATGATTAATTACCTAGAAATAATACGGATGCATCTAGCAGCATTAATCAACGTACCTGGATTTACACAACTGAAATACGCAGAGGAGAGTGGCGAAGTCGTTCATACTGCCGCTCTTGGCAGCCAGCGCTCTGTGCTGTTTATCCGCTTCTTTCTGCTTCTCAGGGTGGCCTGCAGGCAGGAAGAGATCAGTCTTCACACTACACTTCTCTGCATGTGTCATTTCCTGACACACTAAACAATCAAACCGACACGTCAGTAAATAATACAGAACTTTATTGGCTCTGTAAAAGCATTTTTTTGTAAGCTGAATTTCCTGCTTTTAAGCTAAACTGCTGACCTGGCCGGATGAAAATGTTCTCTACAGACAGCATGGCGGCTACAGGGAGCAGCAGGTCCTCACAGCCGAGCGAGGCGGCTTTGAGCACGGCCCGGGTGAGGCCCGGGTGGAGGGGGAACTCCACCATCAGCTCCCCCAGCTGGGTCACTCTTCCTCTCCTACAGACGACACACAGAGAAGTACTTAAACCCACGACTGCTGTGCTTTGAACACCACAGGTCAACATGCGTCATTTCTCACCTGTCGATGGCATCAAATTGGTAGAGCTGTTTTAAAGCCTCAAGAATAAACCTTTCCTCTGGACAGTCCAGATAAGGAAACCTTAAAAGAAACAAACTCTTTATTGACGAAGGTAAAAAAAGATAAATAAGATGAGCAATAAGAAAGCAACCAGTATCAGTGTACCTAATGACATCATGAACGCCCAGGCACTTGAGTGTGAGTATCACTGCAGTCAGACTCGTCCTCTGGATTTCTGGAACGGTATATTCCGGCATGCTCTTCTCCCAGAATTCCTTGGTGTAGATTCGGAAGCATTTCCCAGCTGAGGTTCTTCCAGCGCGGCCTGCTCTCTGCTCAGACTCGCTCCTAATCACAAAGAAATCCAAATCTCTATTCCCAAGCTTTCTTAAATGGCATGGCAGTTGGCAGGCAGACAAACTTTAACAAAAGTAGTCGCAGGTTTGAAATGACATGTTATTTCTTCAAAAACTCACTTTGAAATCGGCACCACCTCCAAGATATCCATGCCCACTCTTGAGTTGTGGTTGAGTTGCTTCACAAACCCGCTGTCTATGATGTACCTTTATGAGAAATAAAATGCTTTATGTTAACTATTTGAGTAACAAGTCATTGTAAATCTGATAAATGCCAATAACCACAGGCCTCACTCACTTTATGCCATTGATGGTGAGAGATGTTGCTGCAATGTTAGTGGCCACAACACACTTCCTTATTCCTGAAGGTGGGGGCTGAAAGATCTGCCTCTGTTGATCTACGACAAGACAGACAAGATGTTTTCATATTGACTTTATCTGGAAGAAACTACAATTTAAATCTACCTATCGATGAATAGGATGTGACAGCTGTTGTATGCATTTACCTGTTGGCATGGATCCATAAAGGGGCAGAATGAGGAGGCCCTCCACGGTTTGGTCCTCCACATCGTAGCGGTAGTCTACAGACTCCGCTTTTTCATACAACAAGTCACACGCCCGCTCAATCTCTGCCTGACCTGTCAAACATGGAGGATTAACGAGACAGATTTTGTGAGGGTCGACGCATAGTGTGAGCTCGATAACGTACCTGTCAAAAACACCAGAATGTCCCCAGCCATTTCACTGGTGTGCACATCAAGGGCCACTTTGACCACCTGTGAAGCAAAACATGTAAATAAAATGATTAAGAACAAAATGCATTAAGCTATAAAACACATATCTAACTTGAGTAAGGATTGTAAAATTGTGAAACCAAATGTTTCTTGTCATGCAAGAATAATAAAGAAAAACACCCGACTCATTGGCTGAATCTCAGTACCTCTTTTATATAACCAGTGCTCTCTATGTCTTTAGGTCCGACAGCAAAACCAAATGTGCTGGTGACAGGAAAAGTCCTCCCAGGAATAGTAAAGACGGGGCAGTCGCTGAGAAAGGCTGAAAGTTTGTCAGTTTCCAAGGTGGCGGACATCACCACCACCTTCAGAGGGAAAGATCTGCCTTTGGTGGGTTTCGCAGAGTCCGAGAACATATTCTTCAGTAGACCCAGGAGAATATCCTGCAAAACAAACAAACACTAAATCAATGTGTGCATTGAAAGGATGACGGAGAGAAGTACATTTTGCATGCTGACAAGCTGTATGCATGCAAGAGTAAAGTACAATGATGAATTTCAATGATATTGTGTCATTGTCATATTGACTCACTGTGTTGAGGCTGCGTTCGTGGACTTCATCGAGGATTACAACGCTGTACTGAGAGAGTACAGGATCTGCTAGGATCTCTCTGAGCAAACAGCCGTCGGTCATGTACTTCACCACCGTGCTCTGGCACAGACACAACTCCACGTTAACAGATATTCACAATAAAAATGTATTTCATTTTTTTGTTGCAAGGGATGAGTCGTCTTTTGCCTCTCACCTGTGATGTGCAGTCATCGAAGCGTACTTGGTAGCCAACCTCTCTACCCAGAGTGCACTGCATCTCCTGGGCCACCCTCTGGGCCACCGTGATGGCAGCCACCCGGCGGGGCTGAGTGATGCCAATTTTGCCATCTCTACAAAAACCTACACAAAAATAAGAGGAAGTGATCCGTGTAGTTTGTGTTTAGGTTTAACTATCACCGGTGATCACACAGCTAAACCACAGCTCACCTGCTCGATGAAGGTACTTTGGAAGTTGTGTGGTTTTCCCGCTGCCAGTCTCACCGGTGACAACCAGAAACGTGCTCTCTTTGACAGCCCGAGTCAGTGTGGCTTTGTGCTGATAGATGGGCAGCCGTTTGGACTCATCGTCTTTCGAGTCCAGCCTCGTTGATTTGGACATAACTGACTAGTAACGTTAGCTTAACCAGCAGATAAGTGTGAGGAGCTGAACAGACGAAAGAAATACTGACGTTAATCATGCGGAACACGATTTAGTTTTACCTACAAACTATACTAAAAGTTAAAAATAGCGACTTCTTTTACAATTATTTCGTTCGTTTCGAAGACGACACGCTCGCTCAATGACTTCCGCAAACTAACCCTTTCGGCGTTTCTATTGGTCGAGTTGTGGGCACATGACCGGAACACCTCCACCACAATAAAAGTCTGCCAGAACTTTTTTTTTAATTAAGCTTTATTTACACAGAAATGTGCCATCACCTAGTAATTCAACTGAAGATAGTATGATATGTATAGTATAATGACTTAATAGTCATTAAGTCGATTTGCTCATAACTCTGTAACTATAAAACAAAGAGAAATCGAAATAATGAGTAAAAAAAGCAAAGTTTAAGACCAGTCATTTTATATTTGTGGATGTGAAATGTTCCCGAAGTGATCTGAAAATGTATTTATGTCTTATAAAAAGGTCTTCATGTCGAGCCCATACGGTACATACAATCTTCCACAACCACCTAAAATTAGCAAGTGGCAGTACAGTGATGAAAAAAAGGATATTTACTAAAACATTTTTAATTAATGCAAGCCTTTCCCACTACATACATCTACTAACTTAAGGTCATTAACGTAAGGTATAGATTTATTTTCATTACAAATCACAAACAGATCTTGACTGAACCGTTCACAGTTGCACTTCCAAGCATGACTTGAAACAGCAGTCCTTTTTCTGATTATTTACAGTAGATACAGAAGAGGTCCACCAGAAACTACACTGTAAAGACTCTCCTGTCCTGGCCCCGGTGGGATTTGCCTTAATTTACGCCTCCCTGAAAGACATGGCAAAACTGAGACAATCGCTCACAGTGTTACAAGCATGCGTGAATCAATAACCCAAAATTAATTCATTAGACTTCATAAAGGGTCACTAGGCTGCAGCTCCACTTACCATTGCTGCAGGACTGTAGGCAATCTGGTCCTTTACAGATCTCTACATCACAGTGGAAATATACCTGTAGGAGAGCATCCCATTAAAAATAAAATCATAAGGTTAATTAATAGCAGTGAAATTCATATAACATTTTCTTTTTTTGTTCTACTTTGTCGTACCAGGTTGTCAAATGTTGGGGGCTTCACAAATGAGAACATCTTGACCACAAACCACTTATGAAGAGAGGGATATTTCAGTTCTGTGGGGACAACTGGCAACACAACAGTTCTGTGGCTATCGCCACTGAAAGGACATCTGGGTTGGAGACAAAGATGAGCTTTGGTTGATTGAAGTATGGGCACAGATGTTAAATGGCCTTTTGGATATAAATGGTCAAATATATGTCTGTTTATTTCACGCAAATTCACCCTTTGACAAGCAGGTTCCATCTCTGTGGGTCATGCGGGTTTTCAGTCGGTGTCGCCCAGCAGTCCTCCAATAGCAGCACCAAAGCTTTGTCCTCGTGTTTAGGAGCAAACACCTCCACATGCACAGGTTGGCCAAGCTCGGTGACTGTTTGAGGGGCTCGAGAGGAATAGAAAGACCTGTAATTGGAGTCTGTAGTTGAAAGATTAAAAAAATAATAATAAATGAGGGCTTCACTATGCTCCAAGTTTGAAACTGGTCCTTCAATGTTAAAACTATTAATTCATTTTCAAGCCATGTATTGACAATCGTTCAAGACATTTTGGTTAATAAAACGTACAGACACATTTATGACATAATGAATGAATAAGTTTAAAGGACAATACAAGTAAAAATCAAGCAAAAACTTGACTAACATGACCTTTGGCAAACCTCATTTCAGTCCTCAGTATTCCCTCACTCTTCAGTGTTGACGGGTACTCTGATTCTTCTCCCCGAACCTTGATGTCCAGCCGAGTAATTTGGGCCAGTGCAAAGCTACAATGCACAGTACGACTACAAAATAAAAGAGGACATTTAAATGAGTGTTCTTACATTCTCAAAGCAGGAGAAGTGGAACATTTTGATTTCTTACTGGAAAGGAGCGTCACGAAATATAAAGCCTTTCTGCAGCTGTTGCTTCACCTCAATGTTGACCCAGTATTTTATAATCCCGTCTGCTATCTGCAAGACAACCAAACCTGTTATAATACCACCTGACCTGCCTAAAGATGGACGGGAGGTAATGTATTTGCATTTACCACAGACTGAGTGCCACAATCAGTGAAGGGAAAGCTGAAAGTGACAGCATCCTTGGATCTTTTTGGGGGTTTACAGTTATGGTTTTGACTGGAAGGGATCCAGACTGCATCCAGGTTCAGAGGTGGGTCTGTGGCATTCTGAGGGATGGTAATGTTGAACCCATCCTTGTTGCAGAACTCATGTGTTGAAATTTGTGGATCATCATTTTTGTTCACCTCTGTAGAAAACACACTGCGTTTCAGAATTTAGTTTGTTTTTAATTCTCAATGTCATGAGATTTATTTGTACGAGTAGAAATAATACCCTTAATCTTCCTTTCACAGATGAGAGGTATTGACTTGACAATTTCAACTGCTCCCCAGTCTGCAAGTGCCATGACGACAACAGTCAGATTTGTCATATATTTCTATTGAACAAAATGATTATAATATGAAAATAAAGATTTGTATAAATCCGCATTAAAAAAAACAAACAGACAGACAAGCTCAAGAGACAGCTTACTTGTCTTCTCACAAAACATCCATGGGAAGCAACTGTTAACACAATAAAGGCGTCACTTTCTCCAAGGAAGTAGAGGCACCGCTTTGCTACAGCGATGACTTGGTAATATCCGCCGTGTTCATCTGTGTGTAAATTTGGACACATACAAGAGCAGAGTTAACGCTGCAAATCTATGTGTCATCGTTGGTAATTGGTGTCTGACTTACCTTGAACATAAATGGTGAGAGGAAGATCAGCAAATTGCCCCTTTGATATGTAAACAGACATGAACCCATCATGGCAGATTGACGTACCACTATTAGTGTCAGAAACTGTTGCTTGGAATGGGTTTGAAGCAGCATTGGCTTCACGTTTCAGAAGAAGCAGCGATAATGAAATGCACGTCACCAAAATGAAGTCTGTTCTGTGGGCCTTCATCTTTGGATACTGAGACTCTGTCACAGGTGGAGCAGCTGCTTCTCATTTGGATTAATTGGCACGACTCTCAACTGAAGAAGTGTCAGTAACTCTGTTGCTCCACATTTTGAGGGTCCTGTGTTTAAAATCAGCTGCTTTCTGGGTCTTTTCTGGAGCTTGTTCTGTATCCTCCCACAGTTAAAGCAATGCAAGTGAACCTGAGACTCTAAACTGTTTGCAGATGTGAGTGCAGTTTGGTTAAAAAACAAAGGGCTTATTATTCAAACTGAGAGTATGAAAGCATTTTATATGGTCAAAAAGTGCTTCTCACATGCATAAAATAACCAATGGCTTACACAGGTTTGTCTCATTCAACACATGCACAGACTGCTTCTTGTACAGGAATACAGTATAATTATACAGCAAACAAATACAACAAGACATGTATCAAGTTTAATATGTAAAATTAATAATCAATGGATATAATTGGAAAGTATGTTGGTACTGAGAAAAGTATCTCTACAGCTGTTTAAGCTCTCCTTTATTCTCTACAGGTGGTTGAGCTGGTCCAGGCTCCTGTTGTAAATCGGGTTTTTGAGTTGGATATCTGACAGGGAGAAGTAGGACAGCGGTTGAGCCACAGTTTTATTGCATCTCGAACATGCCCACAGAGGAAGTCAGCACTCACTTTCCGTGGCCTTCTTCTTCTTCTTCCCAAAACCTTCTGCTGCAAAAAAAATAAAAAATCAGTGAACAATGTAACAATAACCTATTTATTCTCACGCACAGATAAATCATTCTGACAGATGACACAAGATAAATCAAATAAAGTCTAAATACCTTTCTGATGATTCTCTGCCTGAGTTGACATGGCTTGTTGCCTGCTGAGTTCACCTTGGTTAACTGTGTAATAAAATAAATAAAAGTGAAAGTCCCGACAGCACTCAAATGATGCAACATAATAAAAGATGCATATTTTACCATAATAATGCCGACTCTGACTTGCTTGCCGTAATCTTCTGAAGAGTTCTGGAGAGGTGAGACTGAGTTACTCCAGTTTGTCGTGACAAGATGATAAAAGGGTCACCAATAATAGAAACTGCAGTGATTTTACTGAATATTAAGCACCTCTATGAAATCCCTGTTTTGTTCTCTGACTTTCCGTCCTCTCAAACTGGTTCAGGTTTGGATAAATCCCACTGGTGCTCTGAGCGGGTTGAGTCCTGTCTGGATCGGGCAGACCTCCTACTGGACTGCAATAATTTCTGGTGAGGTCCTCCTGCTTGCTGGATGGGTCTTGGTCATCATTTTCTGATATTTAAAATGAAAAGGTTTAGAAAACATTGACTGTTAGACAATCGTGATGTTTCAGTTGGGATAACAGAGGCATTCAATTTTTTAATAAGGTGGCTCAATAGATGACATGGAACGAAAGGATAAAAGAAAGAAGAAGAGCAATGTGAACGCACCATAAACAAGATTATCGTTGCCCCCTCCTGTAGGAAAAGGAAACACGTTGTGTACAGTGACACAGGTTTCTTGTCAAGAAAACATATCAGAAATATCACTTGTCCTCGTCGACTCGTGCATCACATATACTACTGTGTGTGTGTGTGTGTGTGTGTGTGTATGTTGTTACCTCTCTGCTGTTGATGTGCAGGCACTCTGCCTGTTTCCTCAGGTGGAGCACTGACGCCTGCAGTGGGACATTATATGAAACAACTTGAAGGAGCAGTTGGACATAATAGTTGAAAGTAAATTGACGGATTTCACAAAACTACATATTCTTTTGAAGGAAAGATGTGCATTGCTGTATATTTGTCTCTATTGTGTACATTTCCGTTGTCCGGTGCATGATACATCTTTTTAAATAACTTAGCAGATGCAACTCTTCATAACAAATTTCCTTTCATTCTGCCTTAACTGGCTGTAATCAAGCCTACTGTACTGTTATTCCTGTGCTTTAATGTAAATGTAACCCTGTACCGAGCAAAACTCTACAGATGGATCGAACGTAAATGTTAAAATTATAGCTTACCGTCAGTGCCTGCACCTTCGGGGTTGTTTGTATTGTCCTTTGTTCTGTTATAACAGCACACTGAAATAAAAAGAGCTTTTAAATAACCAACCAATCACAGACCACAAACCACTTCTTCTATCTGTGTGGACTGAGGGTGCCAGACTGGGCAGGTACTCACATATGCACTTCATGCAGCAGTAGCCACCGATGCTCAGCAGGGTGAAAGCAGCCACGCCAACACAGATGTAAATCAGTAGCATCATGTCTCCGCTCTGAGCGCCTGCACGGTAAGTTGTGGTTTTTACAAAGGTGCATTACACAGGAAACTAGCTCATTCACTTGTCCCCTCTCATGTGTTTGGCCTACGAGGTTTGTGACCATGGAAAGGAAGGAGGCTGCATGTTTCTGCAGAGGCTGCTGCTCAGTGTTGAGGAAGCGTTACCTGAACACTTTCAAACAGAAATTATCTCACCTCTTTCAGCAACCAACTCCACTTGAACACAGTCATGTCCCTGCTTACAGCGATAACACCCCAGGTCAGAGTTTTGAAGCTCATCGATGCGGATGGAGAAGTTCCCCTCTGAGGCCTGGTATGGAAAGGCTTTCACCCGACCATACCTGTGGTCCAGGAACTTAATATGACCCTCAGATGTGAGATGGACCAGGTCCAGCCCAGGAGTGTGGGCCCACAACACCCAGTTGAGGCTACTTGTTGTAAAGTTGCATGGCAGGAGCACAGAGGAGCCAAGCGGACGGCTGAGCGTGTGCGTCTCACAAGCATCTGAATATGACTCACAAGGGTTTTCAAAGTCCGGCTCTTCTTAACGGGAAGAGACAAAGACAAGAACAAGATTCAATTTTAGGTTGGTTATCTCAATCAACCATGAGTACCAACAGAACAAACTCATCGTCCTTATTACTGTAGATACTCAAAACTGTGATGTCTAGACATCTTCAAATGAATAAATGGATTTAATATAACTGGATAACAATTAAATGGCAGAAAAGCTAGAGAATGTAAAAATAATAACTTTATAAAAGACACTGAATAAAAACATGTAACACTGAAACCTATGATCTGCCCATATATTCTTATAAATTAGCCCTATATTCTTAGATTAATTTATTAACAACGCGTTTTAATGGGGGAAATATCTGCGTTATAGTCTATATATCGTTAACCATATTTAAATATAATACCAACATTATAGTCCACTAGAGTAAAAATTATTTGTCTTGTTGTCAACAGATTTACCAAGCTTTTAGAAAGGAAATTCTAGATTCTACGCACCAGATTTCAAAGATCAAATAATGTAAATGGAGTGAAAAAACAGTTGATATAGCAAACGAGGTGAAGTTTTATTCATGGAACGTCTAGATATTCATAATATTTTCATTCTCTAATATCACAAAAGGACTTACCATTTGAAGAAACGCAAATATAGCACAGGGCTAGAAGGACAATCCACCTGTAAGCATTCATTGTCAGCATCTCGTGTGGTGAACAGTAAAGTGGCAAAGCTATGTGCTAACACCTCCAAGCATCATGGGACAAAACCACAAGACCATCACCGTTCATGTAGTTATAAAAGGAAGTGCTCTGATGTCTTTCAGTTTCACATGAACAACAGTTGAAATTGTTAACAGGTTTATTGTTTTCAAACTGTAAGCTGGTTATGTCAAACATAAAATTGAAAAACAATAAATATTTATCTTTTATGAACACGTAGACGATCGTAAAAAAAAGGGCCTGAAATGACTTTCTCCTCCAGACCACTTCCTGTTGATGCTTCCGGAGAAGGGGGCCTTGTGCTGAAACATGTACAAGTGGATGGAAATGTTCATCACAGAGGCTAATTAAAGCACAATAAGCCCATTTTTTAAACATACATTTTATGTTTGCCTAACAAAATTTAAGCTTTGTCAGGCAAAGCGAGAAACTGCCCAGGTTCACATAAAAAATGTTCATATTTCCTCATCTAATTATAATTTTTGCTGCGTTAAAATTTGTTCAACCTAACTTAAATACAACTTTTAAGTTTAAGTTGTGGTTTTTACAAAGATGCATTACAAAGGAAACTAGCTCATTCACTTGTCCCCTCTCATGTGTTTGGCCTACGAGGTTTGTGACCATGGAAAGGAAGGAGGCCGCATGTTTCTGCAGAGGCTGCTGCTCAGTGTTGAGGAAGCGTGACCTGAACACTTTCAAACAGAAATCATCTCACTTCTTTCAGCAACCAACTCCACTTGAACACAGTCATGTCCCTGCTTACAGCAATAACACCCCAGGTCAGAGTTTTGAAGCTCATCAACGCAGATGGAGAGCTAAGACTCAGGGTGCAGGGTGAGGGTGCTGATGTTGTCTCCATTGAATACTGTGGTTCTTGTGCCTGAAAGAGAGGGAGACAGAGAGACAGAATCCGCTAACATGCTCTGATGCACGTGTTCATTTAAAGGGAGGCGCCTGCCCACAGTGAGGGGCTGGACCGAAACTTTGGCTGTGTGTGTGTGTGTGTGTGGGTGTGTGTGCGTGTGTGGTTCAGTATACCACTCGTCACAATTATGCACTGACATCAAACTGTCCGCAGACAGCTGCAGGATGGCCGGGAGCTTCTTCAAAGGACGCTTCCTCTCCTTATTCGACTACAAAACGGAAAAATACATTGTCGCCAAAAATAAGAAAGTTGGAGTTTTGTACAGACTTATTCAGTTATCCATCATCGGTTACATTATCGGGTAAGTCGGTGAACTACTGCCGCGGCTTTTGCAGTTTTATTAGCCTACCTTATGGTAGCCTAAAACCCTGGGCAAATTATCATAATATAGAAATGCATGCTGGTGAGGATTTTATGTTGACCTAATTTGAATAGCCTTAATGCAGCAATAAATAAATTGATTAATTGTTTTATACCGCAGTGTGCAGGCTGACCATGATGATGATTAGAAGTTAATGGGCTCTTAAGTCAGTGCTACAATCTGACAGGACAGTTTTTTTAATACACTAACAATTGTCACACAACGTTTTTCTCATTTTCAATACTCTTATGGCTTGTTCAGTGTCCTGTAGCCAAAAGCCATAAATAAAAAAAGCTGTAGTTAGCCTATAGGTAAATTTGACTTATGTTGTCACAAGTGCTTATTTATAATAACAAAAGCACCAGGCATCAACTACAGTCAATGTAACAACAATACAGCATATCTGTAATAATGTAATACAGTTTAGTCCTAGACTCAAAAGTATAATATCAAAAGGCTATTAACTCCAGGATACCATGATCGTAGTGACACCACAAAAACATAAAACATACTGTTAAGTACAAACTGAAATGTAGCCTGTTCTTCAACAGCAACAATAAGACAATCAAAATGACACACTAATGTTTTAAACACATCTTTCAGCCTTTACATGTTTCCCTCTCACCCACAGGTGGGTTTTCGTAAGCAAGAAGGGCTACCAGGAGACGGACGAGGCCATCCAGAGCTCCATCATAACGAAGCTGAAGGGAGTCTCAGTGACCAACACCACTGAGTCCGGTCTGCTGGTGTGGGGACCCGAGGACTACGTCATCCCACCACAGGTGAAAACATTTACACAGCACCAATATGTATACAAACTGGGTCAAAGATACACACACACACACACATGCTTGTGGCTAAATTAAGAAATGAACAAACATTTCTTTTTTAGCATTTGTTCTTCTTGTATGCTTGAATTTGTGCATCAGCGTAGGCTGACAAAGCCTGTGAAGAAGATATGTGTCACTGTTCGGGCAGGAGGACCCAAATACAGAGTTATTAAAGGAGTAGTTTGACATTTTGGCAATTGTTCGCTCTCTTGCCGAGAGTTGGATGAGAGGAGACAAGGGCCGGTTTAAATCAACATTTAACAGGTTAATGGGAGGAAGAGCTGGAAACACTTTGACAACTAACACAGTGTACAAAAACAGGTTTGGGGAAAGTTGCAGGTGCAGTTTATACACTGAGAGGGACAGATAGCCTCTGGCAGGAACACAACTAAGGACCTCCTCAAGATAGAGATTTAGGCCGAGGAGGGAGAAAGGGAGGCAGCACAGGGGGCATCATGTTATGATGTCAACATAACGACCAATTCACAGTGTTTTCTCTACATCTAGGGTGAAGCTGTTCTGTTTGTTGTAACCAATTTCTTAGAGACGCCAAACCAGAAGCTGGGATACTGTGCTGAGGTAAGAAGACAGAAGGCAGGTCCTTTCAGAAAGCTGTCAAAAAAAAGAAGCATATCTTAGATCACATTTTCGAATCATTATTTTCATATTAGATAACATAACGGCTGCAGTAAAGATCAGCTTATTATGCAATGTGGTTGGGAATTTTGCATAGTAACACTGTGTTATCAAGTCAAAGTTGTTCACATCATTTTTTATCCTCCCCATTGAGAGGACAAAATGTAAATCCATCTAAACAACATGGCGTCGTTGAGCCGGCGGCTTGCAGCTAACAGCGCTAACAGCGCTAACTACGGCTCATATAACAACACACACAGAGGGACAGTGATCCTCTGCTCAGGTAGACATTACTCCTCTATATCTTTACATTGACAATATCTGTTTGCTGCTATATTAATGCTACGAATGTTAAATACAGCTTCATTAAACAAAGAGAAACCTGAACTTTCCTGGCCAATTTCGATGATGTACAATATTTTCTTCATTTATGATATGAAGAACTGAATTTTTCATGCTGTTGTTATTTGGCCATCTTTTCACTCATTCTTTCTATTGCGTCTGTGATTATAGTCTCCAGGATACCTTGCATTGAACTTTGAGACAAACATGTTTGTGTCTAACTTTAGGATACCAACTGTTCTGAGTAATAGCTGGAGGACATGATGTGCGGTTTAGACATGGTGTTCAAGTAGCTGCTCTACTCGCAGTTTCTAGCTGTCTGAAGCCAACCAAGTTTATTTTAAGGCTACTTTATTTACTCTCCACCGTTTGACGTTTGACCATTCGGAAACTATTTCAGCTGGCAATGTTTCAAAGACACGGTAGTGACTGAGGTTAGGGCAGAAATGAAAAACACTCACAACTCATAGAAACTCTACACTTTAATCCCCTATACAATATTTTGTTATTTCAGTGAACTATAGAGCGTTTTACTGTATATCCCTATCTCTATAAATGGTTACTTGAGCCAATCAGCGCCCAGAACCACCACTAATCAGTGCAATTTTTCAACAAAATGCCAGGATGAAGACGACACTTCTGCATTGCTGTATCCCCCTTTAGAAAGTTGTGAATCATCAGTGCATCGTGCTCTCCTGATTATTGATGGAGCGAATGGTGGCATAGCCATTTACAGCCGGTCTGCATTTTCTTCACACCGCTTAGTCATAACAAAATACCTTTTCAACTTTTAACAAAGGCTGACATCTCCCCCTCCTTTCTATGAGTGCATGTGTGCCACTCATTTCTCTCTGCTGTATCTTTAGCCTTCCAGACGGATCCTGGTATGTAAACTCAGCCTCTCTTAGTCTCCTGCATCAGCCAAGAAGAATTGCAAGCCTGTTCAATCACAACACAGCCATAAAAACCCTGCTCTTGTATACATTTGGCCTTGCACTAGTTGCAGTGTCCCTGCGTCTGAAAGGCTGGCACACTTGAGTGTGAACTGGCATTTATCATGTTCCAGCTACGCACAGTCAAGTCTCACTAAAACAAGAGCTTTTAAAAATGATGGCCAATCTGTTATTTAAATGATACAGGCATGCGTCCATAAACTCCCTCAATTATATTTTACTTTTATCAGGAAGCATTCGTGGATAATCGCAGGAACTCTCTGATTCTGACCGTGTTAGATGACCGTGTTGTCTAAATACTGTATATGTTTTAGTCTCTTATGAGTTTACCCCAATTTATTCTCTAAAAAACAATATATGCGATATGTATGGGAGCCCATATCTGCTAGGAAAATTTAAATATTAATGTCAAATAAAAAAATGATAGAATACTATATCAAAATTACAAGCTAGTAAGTAAGAATTATGACACGCTAAATACATTTTATGAAATACTGAGTCAAAACTAGGAGCTTTAGTGAAAAAAATCGAAATACTAAATCAAAAGTATGAGCCAGTAAGTCATAAGTACGAGGTACTTTATCAATGTGAAAAGATGAATTACCAATTCAAAAATAAAAGCTAGCAAATAAAAAGTAGATATGAAGCTATAATTAGGAAGTGGTTAGTCAAAATAAGGTGACATTAAATCAAAATTATGAGATATTAAATTATGTAAAGATCACAAGATACTTAAAATGAAAACTATCTCATTATTTTTGCCTTTGTGTCTCATTATTTTGACTTAGTAAGACAGAATGTAACCTTACTGCAAGTATTCTATTTCTATTATCCCTAACCTTTCATGCATTTTCTTTTCTCTATAGTGTGCCTACTGCAACAGGTCTTAGGATTACAATGCATCATTTGCTTCCTTAATTAATTCACATGGTCCGACCTGTGACATTGTTTTTCTGTCTGGTTAAATATTTCTTGAACCTCTGCCCTTTTTTTATCTGTGATCCTAAGAGCCTTAAAGTGCTGGATGGTCACTGTCGAGAGGACGATGACTGTGAAGAGGGGAAGATGGTGGCAGCTGGTAACGGTAAGAAAGAAAGATGATGTGGGTCTTAGTTCAACATCTGTCATGGTGTTTTTCAAACAAATACAAATGAATGCAACTCATATGATAGAAAAAGTGGTTATTAAGATAGGGATAAGGAATGTTCTGAGTGGTAATGTGACTTATTCTGCTGTTTTTTTCTGAAGGAATTAGGAGTGGTAGATGCTTGAGAAAAGATGAAAACTCTACTGGTACCTGTGAAATCTACGGCTGGTGTCCCATTGAAAGAAAATTCAAACCACAGTAAGGAGCAATGCAGTCACACACGACCAGTATTCATTAAATGTTTTGACCTATTGGCCCTCTAGTGGGTATCAGGCTGTGCTGTTATAAATCTACTGAGCCCTTTGACAGGCATTTTTTGTGCGTTTTCCTACGAAAGTCCAGCAACACGTGTTAATTCCTGCTGGTCACATCCGTACAAACTTTTCAAAATATACTTCCGTCTTCATAGGAAACTACTTGGTTAGGTTTAGGAAAAGATTGTGAAATACTTAATTATGTTGAGGCAACAAAACGACTTAGTTACCAAAGAGCAGATACTCAGCGACTTGACCCGGCCTTATATCTACATTGCATCTGTTTAAGAGGTAACTATGTGTTGCACTTGCACATAATTACATTTTCTTTCTTTACAGAGGCCCTCTGCTGACAAACGCTGAAAACTTCACCATCTACATCAAGAATTTCATCAATTTTCCGAAATTCACATTTTCAAAGTATGTCCACTTCTTCACGTGTTCAACATGAATCTCTCCGTGTACTGCTTGGTAAACTAGAAACAGTGAGCAGTGCACACTCATATACACTCTGTATGTGCGTTTCTTCACTCTCAGGTCCAACGTTTTTGAAACAACTGACAACTCCTATTTGAGGAAATGCCGATTCGACGAGGAGCTCCACCCCTACTGCCCCATTTTTCGGCTGGGTGACATCACCAGGCGTGCTGGATACAACTTCCAGGACATGGCCACATTTGTAAGTATTGTTGTTTATCAGAATAACAAAAGAAACAACAGCCCAGAAACCCTCGTGTGTAATTAACTACTGATTATTGAGTGAGTATATATGTGTTGAAGGAGAGACCATTGGTGTCCATTGGCCCTGAATGCACCATTATTATGAGTGACATGGTTTCGAAGTCACATATGATCAAATTTGTATTGTTGTTGTTTTTGCAGGGTGCCTCCATTGGCATTATGATAGAGTGGTACTGTGACCTCGACAGAGGCTACTCTCACTGCCATCCACAGTACTACTTCACTCGTCTGGACATCAGCGTCTCCAAACAGACCATCGCAGCAGGGTTTAACTTCAGGTGAGATCGTCTCGTCTACGCTGCAACGTCACGCACACACACACGTATTTCTAGTTTTCTCCAACAATCTGATTTTATTTATTTAGATTTCAATGGAGAAAATTATCCCCACATTTAAATTGTGTCTTGTATATTTGTATTCTCATTCCTCCATCTTTCCTCCCATCAGACACACTCGGTATTTTAGAAATGCTGCTGGTGAGAGCTATCGATCCCTATTCAAAGTCTATGGTATCCGATTCAACATCATGGTGCACGGAGAGGTAAACACCATTTTAAAAGAGTGAATGCATATAAATAATGTCTTCTCTGCCTCAGCATTATGATGTGATATGATTTAAGCGACCGATGCAATACATCAGCACATTAGCCGATAGTACAAATCTAAATTAAATCACCTTCAATGACACTTTTATTAAAAGACAGGCATTACCTTTAACTGTAAGCTTTATCAATGATTTTGTGATTCGTTATAAACAAAAAATATATATATTTCTGCTGTTATTTATAGGCTGGGAAGTTCAGCATCATCCCAACACTCATAAACGTTGGTTCAGGGCTGGCTTTGATGGGCGCCGTAAGTACCATTAATAATAATGTGTTTAATAAATGCTTTTAAAAGAACTGCAGAGTTCACTGAACAGAACTTCATTTAACAGGGAGCTTTCTTCTGTGACATGGTCCTTCTCTACCTAATGAAGAAGGGCGACTCCTATCGAGAGAGGAAGTTTGAAGGATCCAAGTAAGAAAAGCAGCACACGAGAACAGGTGCAGAGTTTTCTTTGCTCACATGGCAGCAAACTGAAACATTATGTAGGTCCATTCAGCTCTATACCTCATTTAATTTCTGTTATGATGAACTGGATAATACATAGTTTACTATATGTAGAATTTTAACAGATCTCTCCACATGTTCTTGGCTAGAGTAATGCTGCTGTGACACATGGCTTATCTGCAGAAATAAATACTAATCTGTCTCTGTTCCGCAGAAGTAAGAAATCAACATCTGAAGACGACAGTGTGGAGGACAGAAAAGCAGCCACGGAGCAGGACAATCTGACATCTTAGTCTTTCCACCGCGTGAGGCCAGTTTGTAATATGCCAGTGTTGGTTATATTGTATCACCCACTATTATAAAAATGAAATACAGTTCTTGGTCAGTTTAAAGATGTTAACTTGCCTTTAGTAAGAGCTCTATTTTTTAGAAACTTTAACTCTAATTAAGAACAATTATGAAGACATGTTCCATTCACTTTTATACCAGATTTTGCCATAAAACGAATGTGTTTCAGCGACAAAGCCTTTAACCAAACAACTATTAATTTATAGTTTAGATGTTTTATGTGGATAAATATTGTTGAAAATCAGCAAGATGTCAAGAATCAAGACATTCAAGAGATGCTTTTAATTATCATCTTTAAAAACGACTGCTGATTGGATAAGAGGACAGTTTTGTAGGTCACATTTGGTGGCTCAACGAAAAGATGAAACAGGTATGGTGACTCTGATATACGAGTTATTACAGTGTTTATATAAACTGTATCAATGTAGTTTAAACATCATTGTTTAGATCACAGAGGCCTCACACAGTGGCTCCGTGTTTATGCAACATATCACTGATGTGGTTCCTCGCCTTCTTCTGAGAGGAAGAGTATTTATGTTTGTAGGACAACATGTGCTATATTTTAGTCACACTAGCAGAGTGACTCCAGGGACCAAGTTCATCTTCTAAATGATGCTGTTAAGGGTTGTGGGAGGCATCGACAGATGAAATAAAGCAGAGCACCCGGACAGAACCCACTCACACACGAGGAGAACATGCAAACTTCACCCGGACAGGTTAGCACTTCATATTTTACAAGACTCGCTCTCCATTTTAATAACTACATTTATTACTGACTGATTTGTTATGTTGTTAATTCCTTTGAGTATACCTCATAAGTGAATCACACCTTTAGTGCCAGTTTTCCTCATAAGATATTTGTCTCCTTCATCATTAATGTGATTTCTTTCAGTCAGTTTACCAACTAAACTTGTATTTATTAATTGATACAGAAAAATGCTCTGCGTTGCTTTGCTTGCAAATAAAGATTTCAATGCAACACCTGAATGTAGTCATTGTGACTTTATTGCTTAAGAAACACAAGAATATTTTTGGTATTGCAGTAGAAAACACTGGTCAGCAGCTTCCATGTGTTCATTTACAGCTGCACAATGAAGCCTCGGGCTGTCTACACAAGTGGAGTAAGGTAGTTACAATGACCCCAGTGCACACTGTTTATGAAACACACACACACACACACACACATCATCGTATCATCTCGTCAGATGATCTAATAGAGACATCATATTGGACAATATCAACAAATATACTATATCATCATTGCATATCTGTATGTGACTGAAATGCCCAAACAACAATTGTTTGTATAGTTAATTTAGCCTAAAAATGACATTCCCTTACAATAAAACTGCATCTGGATTTACATTTCAAGGCTAGCATATTTTTTCGTGGATTACGTTTGCTTTTGAAGGACCACAAATACGTTTAAAATGAGTCTGCGGAAGTCAGCGTAGGGAGGATGAGTCAAACAACACAGGGCTTTGACTCAGGAGGTGAACTACTTTTGTTGAGTTTTTATGTTGTTTTGTTTCAATTTCGTAGACATTTGAAGCCAAACCGTGATTTATATTTTTTATTAAACTTAACAAAGTAGTTTTGTAGCATATTTAGTTCAGTTTAATTTCAATTGGAGAAAATATGTTTCCTTCAAACATAATTGAGAGTGCAGTTTAGTTTAATGGGAACGTCATTTTGTAGGAGTCGGGCCCTGCTCTCTCCAGAGGCCTCCACCACTGGCCCCACTGCCTCCACTTTACGCCCCTGGTCTACACGTGATCGGTGAATGGTTGCGTGACAGCTTGTTTATTGGCTTTTCTTCAGCACGACTTTAACAGTCCTTGTTTATATATTGTATAAATGACACGATGACAAAGTGGTGTTGAACTCTTGACAAAGTGCAGTTCAGACCACTTAATTGTGCTTAAGGGACATCAGTGGGCTGAACGTTTTATTATACATAAGAGAAGAGCAAGCCAGAGCTTGACAACAAGACATTTTTTTTTTTCTTTGTGCAAAGACATAAAACCTGTTCTTTGTTAAATATTTCCTTTGGTGAAGAGGGTACCAAGTAAACACTCATCTATTATCTGATCTCAGCCTGAGGGCCACTCGTAGAAATGGTTTCTCTGTTCTGTAACAGCAACTTTATTGTTAATTTGCAGTCTACCATGAGAAGGTAACTTTTGGTGTGACATGGCAATGTCTATATGTGAGTCAGTAGGTTCGGTAGTTGCCCCCCCACAATAAAATGGAGGTTATTATAAGTAATAAACCTGTTTTCCAGGTTTTCAAGGATGAGTGGGAACCCTGACAGCATGTTTTGTAATGCAACATTTCCGTGATTTGTTGTAATGCAAACATTTTGTGTGGTCACGCTTCACTAAATGAAGATACCGACAAACAAAATCTTTACATGGATGTTTATGTCTTAGCGTGTGTTTGCCTCAGCCTGCTTGTTCCTTCTTTTGAGCTGAGGAAAAAGACATCCTCATGCACAAACTCTCGTGCACTTCTCCATTGTTGCCTACAGATGTCACTAAAGGGCAACTTCAAGTTGTCGTCACCCTCAGAAACAGAGGATGCACCACAGACTGTGGTTTGCACAGGCTGTTCAACAGCACATGTGAAGGTTAAGAGTTTCAGCAAAGCTTTACTCATAACTGCTCTACTGATTGCACAAAATGTTGAAGTTATCATTAAGCTTTGGTTGAATGAGTAGAAGAGGCGGAGCGATTTGGCCGAAATACAATCTCAGAACCCACCAGCTATCATCTGACGATGATTTAGCTTTTTATTGGTTGAAAATGAGCTTGTAAACTGGCTACTTAATTGTCTCGGGTCTCAAGTTGCTTAACGGACTGTTAACAAGGAGCAGCACACAGAAAAGGAAGTCTTGGCCCAGAAATATCCCCCCTCGCCCCCAGAGGCTTATCGTTGTCAGACTGGGATCAAAGATTCTTATTTTAGGGACCAACTCACTGTATCAATGTTTCCAGTTATCTAAATCTAAACATGCTGAACAAGGTCCAGTACCTCCAAAAGTTTCTAGAAATACAAACAATGTAATTTAGTAGCTGTATGAATGCAGGGCAGCAGGACGAGAAAACCAAGACTGAGTTATCATGACGTAACGTTGATGATGTTTGTGACATTGTTTATGTAGGTATTTAAAGCACAACCATGATGTTTTTCCCAAACCTAACGAAGTGGTTTTGTTGCCTAAACAATTCACAAATTCCCAACGCTAACGACGTGTTTACTGCGACCGTGTCCCGGGATGTCCAGAGGGTTATAAAGTGGTGCCAGGGGGTCTGACAAAGAGTTGGAATGAGACCTGCTGAAATCTATGATCTGATCCGATATAATCTGGTACAATCTGAAATGAATACATATAATCCTGTTCAGAGGTAAAGTTTATCTTTACAAACAGCATCATTAAGGAAGAGGGTTCAAAGAAAACTCAGCTTTTCTTCCTGGAACACGACACCTTGCAAAAGTATGAAGCAAATCAAACGACTCTTTGTTCGCTTTGGCGTCTTTTCTCTGGAATAATAGGAATGTACAATTACCGGATTATCACACACAAGGAAGTGCATAACCACATTTCCAGTTTGGCATGAGGTGTGTCAGTGGCAGTATAAAAGCGATCGTGCGGGTGTTAGTCCACATATCATCCGACAACATGAAGGTCCTGCTTCTTACGCTGATGCTGCTGCTGTGCAGCGCTCAAGGTGAGCCAATTTTGGTTTATAATCAAATTCTTGCCATAATTTTTACTCAAGCAAAAGGTCAAATTGAAGAAAAACATATGTAGAATATTTAGGTATAATGGGACCACTTGATTTGATCACTGATGCATTACACCTGTCGACGTCGAGAGGAAGGAAAACACCTCATGTCAGTGAAAATGTTTTCCCACTTCCTAAACGCTGGCTGCTGTCTTCTCATCAGTGCTCACACTCAGATGCTACACCTGTGGCGATGAGAATGACGACATCTGTAAGGAGGCGACAGATTGCCCGGAACCATCTTACTTCTGCAAGACCTTCGAGAGCGGTAAGTTGGTCTTGTTCCCTGTGTTGAACTTTTTGGGAGAAGCCATACATACAGTGACAGAGGGATGGTTCAGTGATCGCAAATTGTTCTTGTTGTTTTTTCAACAGATACCCAATTATCTCGAACTTGCGAGGAGTACTGTGTCGAAGATCACCTCACAACCTGCTGCTCCAGCGACTTGTGCCCTTGAGTCACCACTCTGCATTCCCTTTCGCTTTCTGATTAATGAAAATAGTTTGTGAAAAAGTTAATCTGAATCTGATGGAAGCTGATTTGTTGGTCAATATGATTTTAATGTAACTTTCCTGTCTTTGATTTGCTTTTACTTTCAATTAAATGTAAAAATGTTGAACTCTTTAGAGTCATTCATTAAACACTAAATCAACACACTAGTTACTGTCATGTCTTTTGTAAACAATTACTGCTGGAAGCAGGGCAACCACACACACACACACACACACGCACACACACACACTTAATCCGCTCCTGATGTCACTTAGTGGGTCACTTGCTGGAATGGCTTGCTGCTATGTGGGTCGCTGTCTGTCTTTGCTGGAATGTAAAGTTGGACTTCCTTTAGGGTGTCATCTGCACTGACACACCACATGCCAAAATCATTAAATGGAAAAAGAATACATCTTTTATTTCAATTTGTTCCAGCTGTTTTTCGTAACACGTTGCAGGTGTTAAAAGGCTCCCTTTGTTAGAAGAAATGGGCAACCGACATGTTTGTTATGCCTCAAGGCGATACACATTGCATCTGGGTGAGAAATGCTAAATGTTTGTGTACAAGAAACTCCACGTGGCACCTTTAAACTGGTCCAAGTTGTATTCATCAGGGGGTAAATTGAACTGGTTGATAAGTTACAGTACACACATTGTGACAGACCGACATTTAGACCAGTCAGGCGATGAATTTGCAGGTTAGGTCTAAACTAGTTTTGCGTCCATTTATGTTAGACAATGAGAAGAAAAGGACATGCATGGAAACAAAAAAAAACATTTGGGCAAGCCCTTAATTGACTTGATAATGAAGGGATGTTAGCTCTTTCATATATCATCCTCTTTTCACCACTGAGCCAGGGAAATAGTTTCTCTTTGATGCAGACAATAAAACAAATTAATTTCAACCATGAGTCATACATAATGGATTGTGGATTGTGCATGTTGCCGGGCATTCACTCATTCCATGGCCGTGCCACACCCTGTTAATGTCAGTCACACACGCACAGCACAGTCTGGGCCCATGTCCAGAATTAAACACTGCAGAGCTTGTTTCGGTCACACACCGATGGCTTGATAGTGCGTATAGTTAAATGATGACTACAGAGGTAAAGAGACTCTAACTTTGCAAAGTGGGCTGAAATCAGTGGGAATGATTGTTTAGTTCATTCTTAAGTGTCGAGGCCTTTAATATTTCTATGATCACTAACCTTCGCATATCATTGATGTTCCTTTTTAAAAGTGTTTTTTTTTCAGATCACAAACACAATTATAATACCACAGTGAACTGACTGAGCTGAATGAATGGTGTGGATTTAAGATACTTTCCAGCATCAGAGATCATTCCACTTATAGCAAATCATTCCCTCATTAAAATGTAGGTCATAAGTGTTAATCTCTCCGGCTGTTCCTTCTTTACATTAGAGCAGCTCAGATATCAAACGTGGATGATTGGCGGATTAATAGAACTGTGTTACTGTGTTATAGGTTAAAACACACATATTGCACTTCTCCAAGAGGCGTAGATGAAAAATGAAATCACTGCATGCAAAACTTTCTAGTTTTAGGGGACTCACCCCAAACCCAAAATGTAACAACTTTCCATCATTTAGAGAAATTATTTTGCCTTCTGAAGAAGCCAGTATGTTGCTGAAAACCACATTTAGAGCACGAGGGAACATACTCCTCTCACCTGCTGCCCACACAGGAAAGAGCCGTGGCTGGCTGAGAATGTGAGAATTAGCATGCCTATCATGTGTTTGTCTAAATGACGACTGCATGGGGGAGATATTATTTACATTATTAAAGCTCTTGCTGTCATTTTGGCACTCTACTAGACTGAGATCTACTA
Organism: Anarhichas minor; assembly: GCF_050575085.1. Taxonomy (NCBI): domain Eukaryota; kingdom Metazoa; phylum Chordata; class Actinopteri; order Perciformes; family Anarhichadidae; genus Anarhichas; species Anarhichas minor. Next base: position 3,315,579 of record NW_027466472.1, read on the forward strand.
GACCTAGATTTACTAAAGAGTTACTAAATCATGCCAGGGGATATAAACGATACATCTTTAAAATAATCAATCAATTCTTCAATCAATGGTAGAATACAACTGTTTGAATAATGCATCTAATAAAAAAGCCTTTAAAAGGATCAAGCCTTTCATCGCCTCACAGCTGATAAGATGTTTTCATGAAGACGATGATGATGACGATTAGTGTGCATCACCAATGTTGTTTGACTGCATACGAGGCATCTCATGGGCATTGGTGGAAAGTACATTTACTCCATATTGTCGAGGTATTGTACTTCACTTGAATATTTCTATTTCATGGTCCCTTCCAATGTCTATTCGACTGCATCAGTTTTCCGTTTTACACGACCACATTATTTGACAGACGTAGTCACTGATTACTTCAGTTTAAGGTTTTACTGGACACAAAAAAAATTACATAACCAGTTGTTCCCTTTTTTGTAATACATGCAGTTGGCGCCTCTCAGTTTTCTTTCCCCTTTAATCATCTCATCTCTAACAACCAGTGTATGAAGTCGTAAAAACAGTATCGCAAACATTGTATGAAATAGTTACAACTACTTCCACCGGATAAAAGAGTAAAATACTGTTTGCACATTGATGCACCAGTATTAACAATCCAATTATGTCGTAATACACAAAGGACATTTTCTCACAGTATTCTTTTTAATTTTGCTGACAAGACCTCAGAAATATTTCCGAAGTGAGATATTGAATGCAGGACTTTTACTTGTTATTGGGTGTTTTTACATTATTCTTCTGGTACTTTTACTTAAGTAAAGAATACAATAAGCAAATGTGTGTATAATACTTATTTCACCACTGAGTTTAGGTCATAAAAAGAGCATTGACGCTGAAAACAGCTTCCCTGCAAAAAAAAAAAAAAATGTTCAAAACAAAGACTCCCTCTGTTGATCCACCACTGGTGGGCCTGTTGTCAAGAGTGCATTCTGCAGCTGGTAGAGTAATGGTGGTCCATCTATTGGATTAGTGGAGGGATTTCACAGTGGTATTAATCTGAGAAGACAGCAGGCGACCCGGGCTGGGCTCACGCTGAGCTGTTGTGTCGCTCAGTCGCTGGCTGTCACTCAGCACACTGTTGCACAGCCATCGGACGCACCAACACAAGCAGCCAACATGAACCTTTTCTGCTTTTCGCTGGTAAGAGACACACTTTTAACTTCTGCTTCTGCCAAACTGCATGTGTGTGTGTGTGTGTGTAGTTTAGGCGGACGAGAACTTTAGCCCTTTGATGCAAATGTCAGCTTGGCCACAAGTAATACATTAACAATCTGTAAATAACAGCATACTGCGTAAGCAATTCAGTGTCGGGAAAACATGTAAAAGGTTGTTTTAACAGTGTTTCAGCCTCTGAATGAGCTGCACGTGATACAGGCAACTGTTGATCTACTGAGGCTCTTACTGTTGTAGTCATATCATTAATCCACTGAACTTTAGAAATATCCTTCTGATATTGAGTTTCTCCTTTTGCACAATCCACATCTAAACTGCCACAAAATGTAAAAAATGCATTTCTAAATTCATGCAGCAGTACTATATTTGCATTCTGTTGTTTATATAGTAGTTGACGCGTTCATGACTCTGGAGGAGAAAACAGAAATAAAGTATTGATAAGTGAAGCGACCGGGGTAAAAACAAGTGTGCGGTAGCAGCACTGCCACATATGGTCCCTCAAGATGCTGCTGCAGCTGTCATGCTACACATGGGCACGAGTATACAAGTTAACGGACTTTTGGGAATGTTGAGCAATAAATCAGGAATATTACCAAAGTCTTGTTTCAATAAACGGAGGCTTGAACTGCGAGTGCACTGATTGTCCGCTGTGTTGCTGTTATTCCACCTCACGTGCATGATGACTATTTGTACTAACTCATTCATGAGCTTTTAGGACATTATAAATAAATGTAGTTTGGTGTAAATGACACTGTTTAAAGTACACAACATAAAACATACACCTACATTTTATAAACACGTATCTAGAAGGATAATGACATTACGTGATTATATTGAAGATTACACAATTCAACATCTTACAGAAACCGAATAAAAGGGAGGCAGTATTGCGATTATCTCCAATGAAGAAGATAAAATACAACGAGACCTACAGGGACACACTATGAGAGCTCGAACCTAAAAAGGCTGATCTTTTAAACCGATGATCATTGCGAACCAAAATGCCTTCCTTTGTTGCCACTACAAACGCTCCTCTGCAAAGAGATAAGATGTCATCCTACAGACAAGACGAGATGGACAAAGAGAGACATTGGTTACTTGTTCCTAGAAGGAATCCAGACAAGCGGAGCACATTTTTAATCCACACTGAAATCTGTGCAGAGGAATTCCAATCCTCCCCTACATCTGTGGTTGACAAGCAAATTTAAAAGATCTTTGGAGCAGGATTATCCTTTCAGTCATATCAAATCCCCATAACGCTACTTGTGATGCTCTGCCTCTGCTTACAATGCAAGAAGATGTATGTGAGCTTTCTCGTATATTTCTTTAGGTTTTCTCTCTGCAAACAGCCATTCATAAATCTAGTTCAACTGTCTAACAGCTGCGTGTCTGTCTGTCTGTCCACATGGCACCAGGAGGGGTCCATGGACAGCCTGTATGAGGCGGTGCAGAGCTCCAGTGACGGACCGCCACCGCCCATCCCCAGCCGCTCCTCCAGCCGCGCATGCAGCCGATCTGCAAGCCGCTCCTGCAGTCCAGCGGTCCTGCTGGACGACAGCACAAAGTGGCCCGGCTCTGGGAGATCTATTTCTATGGTGAGAGTGGAGCACACATGCACGTATGTACAGATTGTGAACGGTGGAGCCATGTGAACGATCATGACCAGATTTTATTGGGTCACTTCTCAGGGGAATTGGGACTTTTTGGCTTCCAACCACCAGATTGTAACTCTAAAATAAAGCTGATTATGAAATGATGGACAGAGCCAGTTGACAGCTGCTGTTGAAGCATTACAATTAATTTATAGTGAATGTGAATCATTTATTTAACTAACATCTGACTGAAAATGAAAATACGTTTTCTTTCAGGAGATGCCTCAGCTGCAGAGCACCAACTCTAGTAAAAAGAAAAGAAGGTGAGCGAGAACAGTGAGACACAAACATGCTATGGTGCTAGTGGCCCCAAATCACATTAGTTTTAGCTCACAGGAAAATCAATTTGTTGTAGGTCATTCTGTTGTAATGAGATTGTTTTAAAAACATTGTAATCTTTCTGTTTCCTTTATTGGATGTTCGTGCAAACTGAAGAGTAAATCTGCCAGGCAAGCAAAAGAGCTTTACCATAGAGTAATAATATGGCTTGAAAGGCTCCCAGTTTATTTTCACTGGGGGTTAATTCTGTAAATCCTTCCTGCAGCAGAGCAGACGAGCTCTTCAGCAGTGCTCCTCTCCTCATTCTTATCTTTAGTTCACGTGGTCTGGTCAATGCAATGCTCCATCTTAAAAAAAAAAGGTATTGGCAGCCAGTTAAACAGAATTGAAAAAGAAAAGCTTTATACACTGTGAATTGTTGAGTTTGATTGGTAGTGAATGTTTTTTGAGAAGCAGTGCCCTGAGGGCTGTTGGGAAAGCTGAAGGCAGATTATAGCTTTGGGCTAGTTGGACTAAGCAGATTAAAAACACACCTACTTAAGAGTCCCCGGTCGCCTCAACACCTTTACTCCCACGGCCTTACTTTGAAAGAAACCTCTGCACAATGTCAATATTTTCTTGTTGCGTTAAGTGACTGGAACATCATAAAGAACAATCATATCAGTGGGATTGTTGTGGCTTGCTGTCAAACTAAAGGGCAGGAACACATCTACTCAAACACCTATTAGAGGCAACTGTGCAATACAATATTTCTTTTGTGAATTTTACTTTCAGAACACACATATCCAAATCTGCATCAGACAACGAAACACTGGGTGAGTGCAAACTGTTTCCTTTGTGTTTTGATAATGCTGGATGAATTTGAAGATTGTGTACCTGAACATAACGGCCAAGAAATATATTCACCTGCATCCCAACCCTAAAGGAAGACTACAGTGAAATTATTTACCTTTTTTTTTAAGTTGCGAAGAAAATACTGTTTTGTGGATTAAAACCTGTCTGTCTCAGAAAACAATTTCATTCAGTGTCTCCGTGGCCTCCCCCCGACCTTTCATTTAAAATCCTCAATGCTTGTGATTTGCCTCCCTTCACATGCAGATAACCCCGGCTGTAATACTGCAGTTTGGCAGACCGCCAAGATCCGGGAAGATTTAGTCCACAACACCAACAATCACAATGAAGGTAAATAGGAAATAAATAGGTTAAGCTCATCTATGTAAACGTTCATTTGGACTCTCAGCATGACGCCTGAGGACACACGCTGGGTTTTCCAACCAATCAACATCAAAATTGTATCCCAAACTATTGAGTATATAACCATGTTACACAGGCCTGCAATGGCATGATGTTAAACACAATAGACATTTTCTTACTGCTGGGATTTGAATTACGGTGGAGACAAAATTCTCCTCTGATCATTTACAGAGGAGTTTTAAAGGATCAACACTGTGTGGGGAAACACAAAGAGGAGTTTTATTGAAGACTTGATTTGATCAACTCAGGCTGCCAAAGTCTTATATGGCTTCAGATAAATTGAGTCCCCCATCACCTCCATTGGAAGCGCTTTAGGAAAGGATCCTTTAGTATGAACAAGAGGAATGATTACAGAAAGCATAAATCTGTTTCAATGTTCATAATGTCACCTGACTGTTGCTTTATGAGAGACTTCATGAACATGTCCTTTAATCCTGAGGACGACAGAAATACAGAAATAAAACAGCTTCCTGTGTAACCTCTTCTTGGGGGGGATGTGGTTTTCCTCTTGGTTTTCCAGTGTATCACTAACCTGATGGTATACATTGTAATATGTTGTGTCCTTTTAGAGATGAGGAAGACAAAACACAGAACAGAAACCAAAGAAGTGAAAGGAGCTCATCATTCTGGCACAAAGAAAAAGGAGAAACCGCACTCAAGCCAGGTGAGGATGAAAAGCTTCACCGCAGTCTTCTCAACCACTTCACTTATCGATGCTAAACTAATGAAACACTAAATAAAATCACTGTCTGTCCATTGCATCTGTGCCAACCTGAAGTTTGAGCAGCAGTAAAATGAACCTGTTGTTAGTTGTGCAGACTCGTGGTCACATCACACAAGGCCATTTCGTGCCACCTGCTTGCGACATCCAGAGAGCCTCCGGTGGCCTAAATGGCACAATAATTTATCACAAACGCCGAATGGGGTTTAACACAGTGCAGATGGTCCAAAGAGGGTGCTGCGCTCTGTGTAATCTCTGGTCCACATGGCTAGAGAGAGATGTGAAAACAAGAGAAGAACTGAGAGGCCTCATGCCAGCTCACCCAGTGCCCATTCTGACTAATGACCATCATAGTGAGAAGCAAACAAGACAGAGCTTGCCAGTATAGTGGATCAGCAGCAGCAGCTCTCAGTGCCCCAAAATGTGCTGCTAAAAGAACCACTGATGGAAGATATTGTTTCTACCCTTTTCTATAAATAACAACCAAATAAAAAATAAATAAAAAAAGACTTTAATTAAAAAAGTCTACATCCTAGTGACTCTGCGGATATTTAAAAAAAAAAGACAAAAACATCTCATGGTGGCACTAGAGCAGGGGTCTTCAATGTTTTTCAGGCCAAGGACCCCCAAACCGATAGAGAGATGGAGCAGGGACCCCCAACTATATATATGGTATAAAATTGTGTTTTATATTAAATGGGCCTAGTACCGTGTATAAACATACCTCTTTATTGTGCATTCAATACTAAGCTATTCAAATAATACACAGGTTCATATGTTCATGTTTTTATTTTAAACATGTGCAAGGTACAGTGAGTAGGGTGGCCGTGCCACTGCCATTTATAAACCTTGTACACCTTGTCAGCTGATACCAATGCCAATATCAACATTGTCTGTCAATTGCATGATAATCATGCATACAAGCTATTCAAATAGATGCCTATTAGTGCCACTGCCATGCATAAACATACCTGTTATCTTTCATACAATACTGAACTATTCAAATAATGGACAGATTCATGTTTAGAGAAAACAAAAATTACACTTTTTTTTTTTTTTTTTAATTGTCTAATCAACCAAAAATTTCGCGGACCAAGTGCAGTACCTCCGCGGACCCCCTAGGGGCCGCGGACCCCCTGTTGAAGACCTCTGCACTAGAGGAAGAGTCAGAGGTTCACCAAAGTCAGCAGGATTCATCCTCTGGGGACCATGAATGTATGCACCAAGATTTGATGGCAAGTTGATTTCAGTCAAACAGTGGTGATACCGGAGGGACCAGAGACACAGAGATGCCACTAGCATGGCTAAAACAATGAGCCGTGCGACACGAGAGTTGGGAGAGAAGGAGAGATGTCGCAAATTAGAAATGAAAGTATTTATGTGTTGTTGGTTACATCTTTTCAGAGTGTCCAAGCCAATAGCGCGGTGACAGAGTCTAAACCTGCTGTCAAAAGAAACCAGAAGACTGGAAAGAAGCCAGGTGGAAAGAGCGGCAAAGAAGGGTCAAAGAAAAGTCACAACTCAACAAGTGAGACAACGTTTTTACAACAGCGAGATGAGGGTCTCACTTCCTCCCGGGTTAAACTGTCCTTTCTGACCTAGCATCTGTATGACTCAAAACCAAAGCTGTGACTAAACTTGACTCATGCTTACAGTAGAGGAACAGACTCATGCAGGATTTTATTAAAATGTGGCAACTCTAGTACATAACTTTTCTCCTCTGATGAATTCTGCTTCTTCTTTTTAAGCGTTGCAACACCTTCAGCGTGGTTTCTGTGGTATTTCTAAAGTACAAGTACACAGAGGGCTGCTTTATAGCAAGCAAGCATCCGTTCAAACTACACATAGGGGTTACAAAGGCAAAGGCCATCTCTGTATTCTTTCCTTCTCTCTTTCCGGTGCTGCTTCGATGTGTAAAGTGGTCTCCTTCATCTATAAGCTGTTTCCAGTGCAAAACGTATCTTTTCTCTGCCTTTATTACTGGTCTGTTGTAAAGTAAATGTAGAACAAGCAGTATTTCCGTCCGTGACTCCATCAGTCTGCCATGTAGTTTTGTGGTGGCCTTGCGACAGTGGGCACGTGCAGAACTATGAATCACTCTGCGTTGCTGTAATGACCAGCTTTGCTGCAGCAACTCCTCAACATGACGCAGATGTCTGATATCAACATCCCTGATATTCCAGTGGTCAGAAAGTTATCAAATGTCAGTTTTTTCCATTTATATTCTCTTCTTCCTCCTCTCTCAGTGCATCCCCCACCAGGCGCTACGAGCCCACCCATGGAACTCCACTATCTGGACATGCCATGCAAGTCAGATAGGAGGCCCTACCTGGGCAAGTTCTCCACCCTCCCCGCTCAAGAGAACACAACCCCGGGCCGACACACGGACATTGCCACCCTCCCTGGTGGAGCGACGCCCATCCACACCCACCACCAGCGCTGGAGCAACCCAGGTGACAGCAGTCTAGCCTGGGGGACCATCCAGCACACCTGCCGCAGGCCGCTGACAGAGTATCGCGTTTACTCCCACGACTTCCCCTCGCCCCCTGGGAAGGAGTTGGAAGGAAGACAGCAGCAGGCAACGGCCCAGAATGACAGCTTGAAACAGGACTGTAAACCTCCGATTCCCCCAAAGGTGTCGCGATCCGTCACAGATGTGGATCTGTCAGAACCAAACGTAAGTGTCGACTGGTTGTTATGTGGTATTGAAACCATTAGTTAGTCCTTGAAAGAGATCTGAGCGTGCCCTGAGTCTGCGCTGTAACGACTCTGATGCTCAAAGGGATAGTTTGTGTCGTTTGAAGTGTGGTTGTGTGAGGTACTTAACCATACACAGTGTAGTACCTTTAGATGACAGTTTGGAGAAGCAGACACAGGTCCTTGTTGTGAGGACATCTGAAGGACACATTTGTGTGATTCAGTTTGTAATTCCTTTCTAAATTAATCTTACTCTCCGTTTGGGATCCAATCAGTCAGCTGCTTTTCAATACAGCAAGTTCAATGGTCACGCTGTGCTAATACCACACAATGGAGCAGGTTGACCTCAAAGCCCAGTGACTTTACGTGCACTTAACCTCTCTCAAAGACCTCTGCTGATTCCCAGTGAGCACGTGCAGAGGGCACGCTGTCTGACACAAAGCAATTCAAGCTTAACATGACTTGTGAGGAAATAGTCTATGGTGAAAAGGATGATCCAGTGAAGAGATTACAGAATGCCTATGGATCTATAGTATTGTTGATTATTGGGGGTAAAATGTCACACTCTTAAGAGTGTATAATTCATGGTGTAGGCTTTGTACTCCATCTTTAAAGCTCTCCTACAAGTCCTGCAAGTCCATTCTCTCTGCTCACTTTTAAATCTTCCTTTTGGCCTGTAACGTATGGTCAATCAAAAAGACATTTTTCAATCCTAGAGATTCTAAACACGCCATACTTTTACAATTTATACTATAAACATATACCAAAAATATGATAACTTATTTTTTTATTCTATTCTCTACTCCACTTCTGTTTGAAAACTATTTTAAACAAATCAAACTGATAAATTAGAGGACCGTTCCTAACAAGGCTTTGAAATATTTCAACAAAGATCGGGTGACTTATTCAAATTGTGGATATCTCATTTTGAACTCCTCAGCTGAACAACAGCTTCTCCAGAGAGTCAAGAGCCCCTGAGGTAATAGATTACAAGCCTTAATCTGGATTGACGGGAGTTTAGGGTTGATTGCAAGCAGTGGGATTATGCAATGGTTTTGTCTTTAGAATTTCCTTTTCTACAACTGATTGAAATCCCCCACAATATAAACACAACAGTAAAACCCCCACATGGCCACATCAGAGGACAGTAATGTAGGATGCTGCTGCCTCTCACATTCAGACGACGCCATGTTTTTATGGTTACAGGTGGTTATTTTGTGATCAAAAACTAAAAAATCTTCTGTAGAAGCATCTCATCTTCATGTTTTAGTGTTCCTAAGACAAATTAATGAAATATATGCACATTCATATTAGGAGTAGAGGTAAACCGGAAAGTGTTTCGACACAACTGAGTTGCCACTTTCAGCTGTTCCTCTGTCATACATCAGCACTTCCTCAAAAGTATTGACCCTGCATTAAGAAATGACTGCAGAAGAAGACTTACTTCAGCATCATTTACCATAACCAAGTTCCCCATTGCTATTAAAAGAAAGAAAATGAGGAATATCGACTTTTACATTTTTTAAACATGTTTTTCTTTCTATTTTTTCTATGAAATAAATACAAATAATAGAATAATTATATTGTTAGTTTGTTCATGTGGATGTCACTCTAACCATGTTACATTAGGACTCACTAACTCTGAGCAGTAATGCAACACAGTAGCAGATATGACACAAGCTCATCCTCACCAGGATACCTCACATCTTATGCAAAACAAAGACCTCAAACATAAAACCTATATACAGCCATTCCTGGAAGTGGCGTTTTCGTCGAGCAGGCCACAAAGTGCAAACTCAAGCACTTGTATTTTTCCCTTTCGAAGTGATACTGCTTCGAGAAGCTCAGTGTCAATTGCCTCACATCCTGTGTGTTGTAAGGAAGTGGGCCAGCCAGGCCATCAGACAGGCAGCCTCAGAGTTAGTTAACCCTTCACTGTCAGGAGAGTGGGGTAAAGACAAGAGAAGAGCAAAGACTGAGATCTGACAAGAACCTGAAAAGAGGGGAAAATGTTACATAGGGCGGCCTCCAACGTGTCAGACAAAACAAAGAGCAGCAAGCCGAAGGTAGGTGAAAACCAAAACAATATATATATATATATATATATATATATATATATATATATATATACCAACATTTATGTCACTTTGGACAATCACTTCGCAAGTGAGTAGTAGTTAAATTTAATCATACAAAAAAATATTAATGAAAATGTCAGTTTTAGTTTTGAAGGATGTAAAGAATTGTTTTTATAAAATACTGAACCCTAAAATACTAGTTGACATCAGTTGATGTTTTTCAACACATATTTACAGTAAACTGTATTTTCCAAGTGAAGTTTCATCGTTCAAAACAGACTAACAACAACGGTAATATATACAAACGATGTAATAACACAAAAACTATATTAAGGGGAGAAGAATATAACTTTGAAAAGAGACCCTTTAATTCTGCTGCTGTACTTGTAGACGGTGGAGTAAAGTGTCGGCCTGTCAGACGACGCTGCATTAAATCAATCCACAGAGGGCTGTCTAGGAGTGTGGAGCTCATATTTAACCAGGATTTTCCAGGGATTACTCATTTATATAATTATTTTGGAGATAATGGGGAGCCGGGAGAGATTATAATGACTTTCAGTTTTGTGAAAAATTGGAGAGAAAAATAGGGAAGAATTAAAACCGAGCCAGAGGAAAGCAACTAGAACATCGCTGGTGAGGACCCAGCAGTTTAATTTACCTATTGATCTACTCATTTTCAATATTGACATGTTTGCCAGAGCAGCTGTAGAGAGACGCATTTTCTCTGTGCTGCCACATGATTTGATACATGACCACAAATGTATCACATATTTTACAAGCTCTCATTTCGAAACAATGTCGAAACCGACTAAATATCTTCTGCATATACCTACTACATGTATATATATATTGAATACTGGAGGTGCCTTTCATTTGCTTTTATGATCAAAAAAAACGAGGAACACTGTGGCTTTCCTAAATAGACAGTATTTAAGTAGATATAGAAGCTGAACCCACTGGAAAGCTTCATATTTCATCAGTAAAATCCACTCGGGCCATAGCAGATTTTTGAGCTTTGAGAATACTCGGACTATAGGACTCACAAGTGCAATAACTTGATGTTATGCAACGCTGTTAAACCTCGCTACACAAACCGTGCCAGTTCTCTCTATGACATCCTTTTGTCTTTTAATCCTCCCCACAGCGCTCCACCAGCTTTGGCAGGTTTGAGGGTCTCAGACATCACGCGACACAAGCCAAACCAGAGGAAAATGGAACAGCCGCGGTTCGTCGATTTGTTCTCATTTCAATTTTATGTGCAAAAGAAAAACGTCATATAGAAGAAAGAATGGTAGCAGTTAATTGTCAATAGCAAGTCATTGGATAGAAACATTCGCATTAAGGATTTCCCCCCCTTTTGCACACATCTGTGCAGCCACGGTGCTGTGAGGTCTTTTGGAAAACAAGGTTCATGCTGAGAAAAAGTGATGCTTTTCACCAGAAGCCCCACGTTGCGATATTATCACGATACTTGTGTGATGATACGATCTTATTGCGATTATATATATATAAACAATCTGCAACATGCTGGGTATTGCTTTAACATATACTGTGATTTGTTACCTAATAAACTGCAAATTATGCAGTTGTCAACATATCCAGAAGCTATGGTGTTATATCACCAATACTTTATACTCTGTGTTTATGGAGCAGAGATACAAATTGTAGATGGGAGAAATATGAGGTTCTTTAATATCACGGTACTACTACTGTATGTGTACTAAACCAACTCTCTTTAAACAGCTCACAGAAGAATGTGAAACTTTGGACCCGAACAAATCAACCGGACTTGGGAAGAAGATGAAGGCGATTTCACTGACCATGCGCAGAAAAATGGGCAAAAAACACAGCAAGGCTTTTTCTGAGGAGACAGTGAGTCACTGGAAAATACACACATACGCACAGCCTCCACGTTTTATTTAATTACTATCAGGTAGAAGGGGTAAAGCGCTTTGATCATCCATACTCATAAATTAGTAATCAAAGGTTAGATTACTATTTTATGTATACCATTCAACAATTTGTGAGCACAAATGTAGAAAAACAAACAAACTTGACACCTGTCACATCAAGTAAAAGTCCAGACAACAATCTGCCTCATTTACAGCAAACCTGTGTTGTTTTTCTCGCGAGTCTTATCGCTCTCATTTCTCATAAACCCACATCCTCAAATATGAAACTGCTGCTGCTGAGAATATTTAAATGACGCACCTCACTCTGACCGACACTGAAAAGCACCGTCTTGCAGTTTTGTGTTATAATCTAACAGTGATAAGATGAGCATTTGAGTAACTTTCACAACCTACATCCCTACCTGAAGCACTCTGTTCTAGCTTCCTTGTAGTCTTTCACTTTCATATAGATTTACTTGATAAGTTAACCGGACTTTGCACACTTTTGTACATCATAAGATATATAATGTCTCCCAATTAAAACTGCACATCTTTTCTTTTCCACGCAGGTTGATGACACAGACAAAGACCCAGAGGCAGAGGCAGAGAGTGGCCCTGCAGCTGAGAAAAACGCAGCGAAGACAAGCAACTCCTTAGAGAGTCTTTACAGTGGCCAGAGCTCCTCAAGTAAGTATCTGCACATACTGCATGAACTGCAAGGCTGGAGCAAAGAGTGCTGGGTTGTTTGAGCCCACATAGTGAAAGATATGTGGGGTTATACAACAAATTCCACCCAATGGAAGTCAGCTGCTGGATGAATTAACCAGTAAAATGAAGTGTTATGAGACAATCACAGCTGTGTAACCATTCTGTGTCACGTTGCGTTGTGTTGGTTCAGGCGGTGTGACCAGTGAGTCCAACGGTTCTGGTCAGAGAGACAGCCTGAGGCTGGAGGAGGACGGCTCCTATCAGGGACAGTTCTGTGGCAGAGCTCGCGTCCACACAGACTTCGTTCCCAGTCCGTACGACACGGACTCCCTCAAACTCAAGGTGAGACTCAACAATGTTTATGTACAGCGTACATAAAGGCCCTGATGCAAGACTTCATATTCATTCACTGTAATTGTTTCCTAGGTCGGCGACATCATCAACATCATCAGTAAGCCTCCGATGGGCATCTGGACGGGCATGCTCGGCAACAAAGTGGGCAACTTCAAGTTCATCTATGTTGACGTTTTGCCGGAAAAAGAGGAGGAAGAGGAAGTTCCCAAGATCAGACAACAGAAGCTGTGCAAAAGACCTCGGCCAAAAACACTGCTGGAGCTACTGGAGCGACTGAATCTGGAGGTGAGGACAGGATCTCACCCGGGATCACTCGCCTGTTTTAGTCTGGTCACAAGTGAGAGATTACAATGCAGCTAAAAGAGTTACCTCATTCTGTTTGCATCTTCCTTGATGTAAGCCGAATCTAACAAAATAAATCGTTAAGTTAAAGCTCAATAGATTTAAATTGAAATGTTCAGAACTCAACCTCAAAGATGATATGTGAATACCTGACATGATTAAGGTGAATGTGTACACCACTGTTTGTTTGTTTTTTAACTCAAGTACACCATGTGGTAGTAATCAAGCTTTTGTTGCAGGAGTACGCCTCAGCCTTGCTGCTTAATGGATACCAGACAGTGGAGGACCTGTTGCACCTGCAGGAGAAACACCTGATAGAGCTGAACGTCAAAGACCCAGAACACCGACGCCAACTTCTCGCTGCTGCTGAATATCGCTACACAGGTTAGCAACATACCTAGCGATGACTAACACTAAGTATTATGAACCACAATTAACTACTCTTCAGACCACTAATTACTGCTTAATTAAACAGCGACATTGTCAACTGAAATGGGTGGATCAGCAATTAGAATAATGAAAGCATGGATGTATGCGAGGGACGTCATCCACCCCACCCTCTCAAAGTAATTACACTCCCAAAGAAAAAACCCAAGTCTATTACCAAAAGGCCACATGACATTCTTTCAATTTAAACCCTTTCACAAGTGTCCCCATTACATGTTTCACCACCGTCCTGATAAGCTTTTTGTGATTTTAATGATATTCAGGCAGCAAGAGGTAAAGATATTAATAAAAACATCAAGTACTTTATTCTATATGTTTGATTAATTATTAGCTTTTTTCATTTCTGCTGGAGAATAAAAAAGGGTTTTGTGTGAAAGCGGAGGCTTTTGTGCCACACAGAAGAGAAATACATCCTGCGCGCTCTGAGAGGCTTATCTGCGATTTCCTGTTACTCAGATAGAAAGTGGTTAATGGGGCAGAAGGTGTTCCTGTAATCTGATGTCTTGAAGCAGAAGGCTGATTATCACTTGGTGAATGAAAACAAAACTAGTTTCCAGTATGAAGAAGGAACACAATCCACTGGCTAGTTGTGTTCAGTCTGTGCGTGTTGTATTGCAGTTGAAGTGCAAGTGAAAGGTCATTGTTTTAATCTTTTCTGTTTGCGCGCCAGTGTGACCAAACAGATGGCGGCTGCAGCAGCGTGACCTTGCCAAGCTTGTTGACTCACATGAGACTCCAGTAATTTAATCAAGCTAAAGTCCATTAGGTTAGTGGTTTAGCAACCTGGACGGGAGGATTAGTAGCTTCCATCAGCGAAGTAGGAATATTAAAGAACGGAGGAATATTTTTACTCTGTGAAAGTGGAAAACAAAAGTCAAAGAGGACGTTAAATTATGAGGTGTCATATCTAAAAGAAGAAGAAGTGTTTTGTAATGCTGTTTGCTGGGCCACACCTGCAGATGTTGTTTCAGTATTTGGGTCATTTGGCCGCTCAGCCAACAACACATCGCCCTGGTTTCACTGTTGTAGTTAATCAGGATTTAATTATGACTTATTTTCCACTGACTGAAGCACTCGGCACGTGTTTCTTTTCTTCTATAATGCGGTTGGAAACAGAAGCTTGTAATATTATGACATTTGATCTAATTCCATTTGCTTTGTGGCCGCGTAGGTGACGATGTGACGAGGGATGCGGAGGAGCTCAGATCCTCCCACAGTCTACAGGAAGAAGACAGCGACTGTCCCAGAGACTCGGGCTGCTTCATTCCATCTGAATGTTCAGACAGCAAAGAGGAAGCAGAGCAGCACAAAGATGCTGTGGACTCTTAATGTGACGGATACTTCGGCAGCTAGAATTCAGTGTCGGGTGTTTTCTCATGACGGGTGGTTTTAACAACTTGGTCAAGCTTGGTCATCAACTTCCTTAAAACATCATGTAAACAAGCTAGTCACTCTTAGTCAGCTTTCTAAATGTGTGATAAGAAGAACAAACAATTCGAATTGAAAGCTCCACCTTGAACAGTCTTGAACAGAATGTTGTTACTTCTTCTGTAACTGCTAATACCAACATTCCCAGTTCGAGAAAGGATGAAAAGTAACGCGAGCCACGGTTTGCCGGGGGCCCCCAAATCACTAAACCCGCCCCTGAAAAACACCAAGTCACAGTTATGTTAGTATCAAGTCATACACCGATAAAATACTGCTTGTGTCGACTGTAGGGAAGTGAAGAAGAGCCTGGTGGTAATGTTAATATCCAGTATCCGTGTAGCGTTACTTAGCCAGGATCCGTGTTGCGTTAGCTATCCGCTAACCACACACAGACAGACAGCTTGCTTCATACAGTAGTTAGATCATTATAAAGTTGTACGTTTTCTTTATTTTTTGTTGTTGAAAAAGTGACATTTTCTTGATTAATTGTCACTTGTATTTATTGCATTGTAATTAATTTAATGTTTTTTCTCTCAATATGAAGCCTTTATTTATCACATCTGCATCTTCAGCATTCTCATTATCCAATCTCAATTATTCAACATGCAGTGCAATCTTTTTTCTTTCTTTCCTTTGAATGAAGTGATGTTGGTGAATTGATGATTTTGAAATGTAGCGTCTGGGTTTGAACAATGCATATTCAGATCTTGCCTATATATGATGCATACTGTACAGGAAAACACATGTTATTTTCTAAACGTGCGTGTTTGAATGAGTGTATGAGAGAGCCTGTGTATGAACTCACGTCAGAATTAGCATTCAACTGTTTTCACAACTTTTTGTAAATAAAATCAAAGGAATACAATTATGATTTGTCAGGATTATTTATTTAATCTACCAGTGCTTGATGCATAAACAGCCACGAATTAAATACAATAAATGAATAAAGAGTATAATATAAAAATACATTTTTACCTTGATAATTAAAATGATAATTAAAATGTGTTTGTAATTAATTAATTTTTAATGTTAATTTATTAAATATAAAGTTTTCTATATTTAAATTTAATCAAATAATAATTAATTTTAATATTTTATTCTAAAGTCAACCTTTTAAAGTTTTTACTTTAATCTCAACTGTCCTGTCTCTTCCTGGTTGGTTGAGAAAACGGACACGTCACGAAACTTTCGTGCTTCATTGAATGTCGCTAGCGTTGATGGGAAGTGTAGTATAACGCTAACATTGGCTGCCATATCTGTGCCGTCTATGGTGTATGCCATAAACTACATTACCCAGCATCCGCAAATGAGTCATGCAACGTTGACGTGTATTTTGTTGGTAGACTGGAAAACTGCTACTTCGCAGCATCCAGTTGAGAAAGCCGACAGCTGGCTAACATTTAACCGCAACTTGAACAATTTAAGGGAATTCCTTAAGCGGCGGTTGTCTTCTAAAGTGTGTGACGATGTCCGGAGAAATTTCTCTGATTGGTAAGTTAACGTGACACTTGTTTTTTTTTATCGGTAGTTGGTTAACTGGTGACTGGATGCTAACCCAGCTAGCTTGTTTGGTCCACCTCACCTTGTGTTGTACCCGGTGCCACAGGTTCGGTCATCCTGGCTCTGTTCCTGGCCGGCTACCTGGGCCAGCAGTACCTGCCGCCCCCCACACCGAAGGTGATCGGCCTGGATCTGGGCACCACCTTCTGCTCCGTCGGCGTCTTCCATCCGGGCAGCGGGGAGGTGGAGGTGATCGCGGACGAAGAGGGCAGGAAGAGCATCCCCAGCGCCGTCTCGTTCACCACCACCGCGGTGCTGGCCGGACACGAAGCCGTGGACCTGGCCGACAGCAACCCTCAGAACACCGTCTACGATGCCAAGAGGTTCATCGGGAAGATATTTGAGCCGGAGGTCCTGGAGCAGGAGAGTGCTCGGTACCCGTTTAAGGTGGGTCATGGTGGGGGTTAGTTCAGCTGACTGAATTGGGGATTTCTGTGGTGGATCACGTGTGTTTCCTGGCGTCCCTTTAACACACACTGGTGTACATCATTTACACTCCTCAGCCTTTAAGGCTCAGATATACACACAGTAGTTGTTTTTAGGGTAGTAACTATCGATTGATCTAATCTCTAGTTTCTAGTGATTTGCTCCCAGTCTTTTCTTTTTAAATCTCTCCATCCTCACTAGTTTCTTTGCGCCTCTTCCAGGTGATAAACAACAATGGAAGCGCAGAGTTTCTGCTCTTCACCAACCACACCTTCACTGTGAGCCCGGAGTTCATCGGCTCCCGGCTGCTGCTGAAGTTGAGGAAGATGGCCGAGCGGCAGCTGGACGTGGACATCCGGAAAGCTGTCATCTCGGTGCCCGCGGAGTTCGACGAGAGACAGAGGAACTTCACCGTCAGGGCCGCCAACCTCGCTGGTCAGTCCTTATTTATTTGTAAAGCATTACATATACAAGCTAGTAGCTACACACACTGCACTAGTAATACAACTGGCATATGGTGGACATCCTTTGCTCTGTCTTGCAGGCCTGGAGGTCCTGCGTGTGATCAATGAGCCCACGGCTGCAGCCATGGCCTACGGCCTGCACAAGGTGGACGTGTTCAACGTGTTGGTGGTCGACCTCGGGGGAGGAACCCTGGACGTCTCTCTGCTCAACAAACAGGGAGGCATGTTCCTCACCAGAGCCATGGCAGGTAATGTGTTTCACTGATGAGAGATGGGAGGTGATATGAGCCGACAATAATCAGGTTTAGCATCTTTAATCTTAGATTTTACAAAGCAGCATTTGTCTAAATTGTGTTGTTGTTGGAGGGAACGGTGGCCTAACCTTAAATGGACTGTTTTTCCGGCAGGGAATAACAAGCTGGGAGGTCAAGACTTCAGCCAGAGGTTGCTCCAGTACACCATAGAGCGAGCCCAGCAGGAGTTTGGCGTCCCACCCACTCTCAAAGAGGACATCCACCGTCTCCGACAGGCTGTGGAGGCCGCCAAGCTCAACCTCACCCTCCAGCCCAGCGCCACCGTCAGCTTGACCCTGCACCTTCATACCCACGACGGCCCAGAGTCGGCCGGAGGCTCCGAGCCGGTTCTCTTCCGGGCGGTGATCACTCGCGAGCTGTTTGAGGAGCTCAACGAGGACCTCTTCCAGAAGATCCTGGCTCCCGTTGAGACCGTGTTGGCCGAGGGCCGCCTGGAGAAAGCGGACGTGGATGAGATCGTCCTGGTCGGAGGGTCCACCAGGATACCGCGGATCAGGAGGCTGATCAGCGAGTACTTCGGGAAGGACCCGAACACATCGGTAGACCCTGACCTGGCTGTGGTTACAGGTGTCGCCATACAGGCCGGCATCATGGGCGGCTCCTGGCCTTTACAAGTGAGCGCTATAGAAATCCCCAACAGACACCTGCGCAAGACGAACTTCAGCTAATCTTTATTATTTATTAAGACAAAAGGGATGCCGCAGAGACATGCCACTGATTCCTGTTTCATATTTCTCTTATGTGCAAAAAAAAATTACCAAGAAAAGACACTGTGACCTGAATGAAGACATGCAAGACTCAGGTTTTAAAAGTCATTCTGCGTTCTTGTTCGTGAGAGGCGGCGGTGGCAGAAAAATGTGATAATTAAGTTTATGAAACACAACATTCCTCTTTGACGGATGGCTGCCGGTAACAGCTGCAGAAGGGAACCGCCCTGTTTTCGTTTTTAACGCCCAGCTGCTTTTGTTGTGCAAGAAGCTTCGGCAGAAAATGACACGTCGATATCCTGATGAAATGTGAACGAGAAGCCTCCCGCGTATCTACCGATCCATTCAGCTTCATTGATGACGCTCATTCATGGTAGATAATTCAATAGTGTTCAATTCAGGGGACAACCTTTTTTAACGGACTTTCAGAGTAGCCAATACATCTTCAGATATTTATTTATTTATTTATTCCCATTCACTGTGTGAGAGTGTGTGTGTCGCAGGCATGTAATGTATCTTTCCATCAAAGGTTGAGTGTCGTACCTGTTCAGAAAGCTGCTGTATATTGTTTGAATGGAAGTGTAGCAGTGAACCACTACAAGCTAGTGGTTCCGTCCGAGCCCCCCTGTCCACGGAGACCTCGGTGTAAAGATGCAGTTCTGCACAAAAACAATGTTAAACATTCACTGCATTGACTATTCCATTTAAAAAAAGTGTTCTGCAGAATCCCCCAATAACTGATGAAGGTGCAGGTTAGTGAAAGCCTTAATGTTCACGCAGTACTGTACAATCTGAAGTCATTAGTATTGAATGAAATACCGACTGCATTAGTTGTACCCCGAGACTGAAAGAGAAGTCATGCTCAGTGCTGACTTCCACTTGTTTGCTAACATTGTGCAATAGTGTGCTTTATGTAAATGGAAGTGACTGACGCACTTCTATCTGTGCTTCTGCTGCTGTAGGTAGAGACGGTCGTCTCTGGACCAAATCATCGCTTACTGGTGCCTTGTGTTAGATATCAAGAAATGTGTCACTGTCACATTTAGGATGTTTGATGGATGCATGGTTTGTAGATAGCAGGGCGCCTTGAATTTAATTATTTTGTATTTATAATGTCACCTGCTCTTATTCTGGAAGACTGGTTGTTGTACATCCAGTGTGAAAGGTGGTTTCCATTTATGTCTTTAGGAAACATAAAACCCAGAACTCTGAAGATTCGATGGTCCAATAAAAACATTTTTCAAACCAAGAACTCAAGTCACCTACCTTTTTAATTTCTCCACTTCCTGTTTATTGTGAGTCTCATATTCCTGAGCAACATACACAAAGTTCTTCACACATTCATCACATGCTGTAAAGATCCTTCAGGTTGTTTATTAATGCTGCTGCTTCACCAATTTCTAACCCGATTATTTTTCCTTTGACTGAATGAATGAGGCTGAACTTCACTAACAAAGTCCAGAGATAAGTGGCGAGTCCACATCACCTCCTCTCAGTACCTCTAAATAAAGAAGGGGCGGCTCAGGTGGTAGTGTTGATTGTAGGACTGGTGGTTTAATTCTTACAGCAAACAAAACCACTTAAAAACTTGTGTATTAGATTTTTTTTAATGTTTACTTCTGAGGCATAATACCCAAATAAACAAAATAAACAAAGCAATCCATTTGTTGACCCTGTGCTCCTGTAGCGTCCCTTCCATTAGCTTACAGCTTCATTTTCACATTTAGCACCCACTTCATTTACCTTACAGCAGTCCGTTTAACACCAGCAACCAACATCTGGATGCATGTCGTCTGTCAACACTTAAATACCACAGACTTTACTGCATTTCAGAGGATTGTGTAGGAAGTGGAACGACTCAATCGTGACCAGGATATCGTAATTATTATTCAATCACCGTCACATTGTTCAAATGTAATGCTTAGTTGGCTGGAGCATTTCACACACTGGTTCACCTTTTTATGTACAATAATACACTCAACGTAGCACTGCACACAGGGTAACAAAATAAATACCCAGCTAGAATACACACAATACAGCGTTCACATCTTAGAAAACAAATCCAAACACATCCATGTTCACCACAAACAGACAGCACACATCTTCACCCTCATTTCCACCAGTTGTACTGGGAGCACAGCTCACATACATCAGTTGATCGTTAGTTACATGCACTGGTCAAAGGTAGTGGGGGGGGGGGGGCTTTTAGCCTCTATCAAAATGATTATCTTACATACACCACGTGAATATTTCACTTGGAGGAGAAGGCAGGACTTCTGTAAACAGCTTGATCGTGTTTTTTTTTTTTCTTTTCTCTCTTTATATATAAATATTAATGTTCGTACTTTTATGAAACGCAGCACAGTGGAGTGCTGAAAGAAGTCAAGAGCATAATGAGCCGTTAGCTTTTAGTCTCATGCTGCGATTAAGCCGTGTAAAACGCCTCGTTGAAAAGAAATCCATCTGCTAAGAGAAGAACATCATGTACAGTGGTTTAAAAACAAACTGCTTTGGAAAATTAGCTTAAAACAACAAAGAATCTGGAAACGCATCTTTAAAAAGAAGCTGGCGGTGGTAACTCAAGAGGGGCCTCTCGGACATTTAGATGCGAGAGAGAAGGCCACAGATTTGGCGAATCCCATTAATAAAAAGTGCGTGTAGTCCCGTGTGAGATACAGTATGTCTGACAAGCAAGACACAAAACTATTTACAGAATGTACACAAAGCAACGGGGTGTTTTCTCTCCATCAGATACAGCAGTCTGTCAGTTCATCAGTAGGACAGGACGAGGAGTTCAGGCTTCACACCGACATGAACAGGAACGACGTAAACACAGAGCGCCGCCGCCGTCGTCTCCGTCTCACCGCAGCAGATTCACACAGGCCGAGTCCCAATCACTGGCTGATGCCCTGATTGGTGTAGTAGTCGTAGCCATTGTCCGAGTACAGCTCATCAGCACTGCCGGCTCCATTCCCCACCTCTGGAGGGCGCCAAAGGATAAAGCAAAGAGAAGTCAGGGTGCTGTGTGATGACGTGCACTACCGACACATCAGTTTGCAAGAAAACACAACTTGTCCAAAGAGATAGAAAATAAAACACAAAAGAGTTGAATGAATTGGAATGAATGGGAGAATGATGACGAGAGCCGGCACTGATGTGACTCACCTCTGACCCCCCAGCACTAGAGGCTGTCAAGACAGACTGGGTCTATAAGCTCCCCTACACATGACGTGGTCTCCAGCGGGAGGGTGGTGGGGGAGGTTTGGTGCATGAAGGGTTGGGTGGGTGGATGAAGGGGAGAAGGGCATAGTGGGCAGAGAAGTTGGTGGGTAACGAGGGATGCAATGGATGCATGGAATAAAAAGGAAGAAGTCACTGCTGGAGGAGGAGGTGGTAGCATGGACAGGAGGTGGTGCACATCACACAGGCCGCTACTGGGCCTGACCTTCAACGGGGAAAGAGAGGAAGAGGAGGAGCGAGAACATTCACACTCAAGACAGATGCATGCTGGGATGCAGAGACATGCTAGCTGGGGCACCTGAAACCCAAAATGGCTCATTCCTCATCTTTAACTTCAGAGTTTTTTGTAAATTATCAAATGTGAAGTGAAAAGAGGAGGTATCTGTTTCGGGGTTCAGGAGCCTGAACAACAAACAACAAAACATTGAGGAGTGACACACGTGTCTCGTCCCTCTCGTCTTACCAGAGAAGATCAGTTTCTCCTTCATGACGTTGAGGTCTCTGCTGGACCTCCTGACCGCGGCGCTCAGCATGATCTGTTCAGGGTTGTAGCTGCGCATGCCGCTCATCCGATACCTGCGGGGGTCACATTGGTCAGGTCAGAGATCCTCTAGAGACAATCATGACATCACCACATACTGCTGCCTCTGCTCACAATACGCAGTCCAGGGTCAAAGAGGGATAACATCTACAGTTTTAAACTTTGTGTACTGGCCTGACTCTGTTTAAAAGGGAATTAAAAGTGTTTAAATAGTTCTTCTTTGAGCAAATCTCTGAATAAATGCATAATTTGTTAATAAACAACATTTTCCAGAAGGTAAGTGGTCAAACGGAATAATCAAAGAGATTTGTCACAACCTGGCAACCCGAAAGTTGTTTTAATTAATGACCTAATCTGTTCAGCATTACTAAATGACACATTAGTCATTAATAACACAAATAGCAGCCACTCTATAGAGGGGGCCTTGTTAAAATGTAGTACCCAATATGTCACATTATTACAGCGTGTGCTGCAATTACACATTTGCAGAAATACAGTCTCAGAATAGAGACATTTTATTTTCTGCTGTTGGAAATATCTTCTGAATTAATGCAACATGATTAAATACGGAACATTTTCCTCTATTCTGTGTTCATTTAATCAACATGTGTTAGTTCCACTGCGTCCTTGCTTTAATGAAAAGTCTTCATTTCATTACTTAACTGAAGAGCATTAGTCACAATGAACTGTGACTAATGCTCAGAGGAAATTAGGAACAGAAATGCAAACAAGCGAGCTCTTAGTTCATCAGCGTCCACAGAAGCCAATCCTGAGGCACTTCCCCTGATGGATTCATATCCATACTTCATTCTGGACGTTAAGTCGTTTAGCTTAATGAGATGGATAGTAAATTTAGAAACTCATTGGCGTCTTAGTGCTGTGGATATTTTGTGCTGTCTGGGTGGAAAGCATTAACTCTATTTAGCCCACAGGGAGGAAGACGTGAGCTCCTCCCTCTAGAGGAGAGTGGCAGCAGCACAACGATTCAGGTGAGACACAGAGAAGAGAAAGAAAAAATAAGAAAATCATCAGAAAAAATATGATGGAGTTTGATTTCATAATAAAAACGGCAAAAAAAAATAAAATAATGGAAAAACGAGAGAGAAGGCGAAAGAATGCATCGAACAAAAGAATGGTGGCTGAAGATGGTGACAGACAGAAAGACGGTGAAAGGAGAGAAGACTTTGGGTCGGAGGAGGTGACCCAGTTACCTGATCATGTGATAGCTGAGAGAAGATGCCAGAGTGCAGCAGAGGAGGAGAAGAGCATGCACATCAGGCAGAGGAGAGAGGACGAGGCAGAAGGACAACGAAAGGACAAGAGAGGTCAGTTCAGAAGCCAGCAGAAGCTACTGTAGAGCTCATCCCCCCAAAAAAACAAAAAAAGACAACAGGAGGACAGGCCATCTGTCTCTGGAGTGTCACAGAAACAAACAAAACCACTCTCTCTCTCCTGCAGAAAGAGGAGATACTGGAGGAGTGTGAAGGGTTTACACATTTTAGTTAAGAGAAGACGTCTTATCTGGTGCAAGAACAGCAACAAAATACACCATAGCAGCTTGTAAAACCACATAACACACACATTTCATGTTGTGTTCTTTCCAGCTAGGTCTTTATTGGCAAAACCATTAAAAAAAATGTATCAGAACAAAAAGGGAACAGTGTAAATATGTATGAGCTGTTATTCTAATGATGCGTTGCACACAGAGAGTAAAGATGGGCGTAAAGGGTGCTTGTTAAGGAGTAGTGATTAGTGGTATGTACGCCGCATGTGTGAAACAGGAAAACAGAAGAGGCACACACACAAAAAAAAAAAGAGCGGCCTTCTTTTCTCTCTCCAAACATCAGAAGAAAAATGGAGAAACGTTTAGCGTTAAAACTCACAATAATGACTTGACAGTTATATCATCAAGTGGCTGTACTTACTTCTGGAAAATGAATATTCCTACGACTACAGCAAAGGAGATGAGGTCCACAGACACCCACATCAGGCAGTATTCATTTGGTCTCTGGAAACACACGCACGCACACACACACACACACACACACACACACACACACACACACACACACACACACACACACACACACACACACACACACACACACACACACACACACACACACACACACACACACACACACACACACACACACACACACACACACACACACACACACACACACACACACTTATAGCAGAATCCACCACAGGGTGGCACTATACACCAACAATACAATCACTTGTGTGAGCGGCAACATCCAAACTGTCTTGTGTAATTCTTCTGCAAACACTTTTTTAAATATAACTATTGAAAAATATAAAAGGGTCTTTTAGATGTGCATTCTTATGAAGATGCATTCAAAAGGCAATGCACTTAAACAAAATCCTTTAGATCATGTGAGGTAACATACGATGAGAACCTGCGAACGATGTCCAGAGGATACATATTTGATTTCACTGGCCTTAACAACGTCTAATGGCAGACTTCACAGTGTCAACATACAGCACTGCAGATGCCCCAACAGCTTAAACTCTCCCTGCACCACAGCGGGGGGGCCGGGGTCCCGTGCACATGTTGTCACACAGAGTCCCCCCGTATGGTGCTACAGACGGGGACACCAGGCCGGTGAAATCATACCAGATAGGCTCAGCGTGAGTGCCAGCCATGTTGGAGAGGTTTCAGGAGATGACTGAACTAGAAAAGCACGAGTCATGCACTACAGGATACAGTACAGTGATGATGATGCTCGTCTTTCCACTGTGCTGGGACCTCGGAGGAGTGTTGGAAAATCAGAGGATGGCATGCTCAGTGCAGGAAATAAACAGACTTGAGTTCAGTTGAAAGAGGGGCTCCCTTGTTGGCATCACCTGCTAAAATGTAGTCATGCAGGAGACAGGTGGTCATCAAATACCATCTACACTGAGTCAACCTACGGCCAGTTTGATGAGAGCTTTTACATTTGCTTTTGAAAAACATCTGTTACCAAGCAGATCTTTTGTGGGCTAATAGAGAGACTATGGCTGAACAGAAGAGGGAAAAGAGACTCGAACTTTATCCACAAAGAGACAAATAAACATTCTCAGGTACAAAGTGGTACCTGAGCAAGTTCCATACAAAAGTAGAAGAAATAGTGTCTGTGGTCCTTACCATGAGCCAGATGGGGTAAGGCACCTTTTTGAGTATATGCGAGGCCTCTGAGGAGACTGACGACACCCCGCTGCACCAGAGCACCGAGTACAGCCAGGGCTCGTTGATGGTGTAGAGAGTGAGCTTGATGCTGCTCTCAGAGAAGTTTCTGAAAGCAATCACACACATTCAGGCATGTCTTTAAATATACGTCTGTCTGTTAAGGTGCCAACCTGATAACAGCATCAGGTGTGTGTGTGTGTGTGTGTGTGTGTGTGTGTGTGTGTGTTCTTACCCAATTTCCTGTGTGCTGGCCTGGTTGTATCTGAGCAGCAGCCTGCTGATGCCGTACTGTTGGAGATTTTGAGGACTCAGTTTCTCCATCGAGGTCTGGATCAGACCGGGTGCCAGCTGTCTCACCTGATCTCTGTGATCATCTGGAGTCCACATCACCTACACACAGTCATCAGCATTAATGTAGTGACGCGGTCTAAACGCACATGAATAGGTAACGTCTCCTCATACAACGGTTCTTATGAAAACGTTACTTCTCTTTCTCTTTACAAAAGCCAGCAATGTGCCAATTTCTGCTCGTCACATCATACAGTCTTTTCAAAATAAACTTTTGTCTTCACAGGAAACAACTCAAGTTAGGTTCGGGCAACAAAACTACTTCGTTATGTTTATGAAAAGATCTTCATTTGGGTTCAAATAACTATGGAAGTGCCGTTACTGAAGTATGCAAGTTATGTGACAAATGAATCAACGTTGACGTTCTGGTTTCACTGAGGGAACGTACAGCGGCCTGCTGGATGAAAGGTCAGTGTTTCTTGGACTCGTCCACCGCTCCAGCCGCCCTGTGTGGACTATTGCAGTCTTTATACTTCCTCGTTACTGATTACAGGACAACACGTGAAATGATTTTGATTTCCATCACGTTTGCATAAAAAGATGTTCAGAACACATAGCCAGACATCATGCTGTGGAGAGGACTGAACACAATGTGGACCGGGTGTATCGTAGTATTCAGTTCAGACGTACTGACCAGGCTCTGAGGAACCGCCGATTGCTGCACAGCCTGCAGCGTATCATTGATCCAGCTGTGGTAGCAGGGGTGCTTTTGAGGAGGTCTCCTCAGCCGGAAAACCACTGTGCTGTTGTGATAGGAGGCCAGCTTTAGAAGCTGCTCCAGGCTGCACACACTCTGGTTGGCAATCAGAATCTTCTCACGCGGGGACAGGGTGTGCACGGTCCAGAAAGGGTCCTCCTGAAACACAGGGAGAGAGCGGCACGAGGACTCATCACAGACAGCAAATACAAACAGTGGAATATTTTCCCTCATTTCCTCCACATCACGTCTCGCTTCACCGCTCCTCGTCAAAGCACACAGGAGAAGAAGGTCAGATGCTTCTTATTCAAGTCTACATTGACGTGCTTCACTTCAACTCACCGACTAGAAGAACACTGAAGCTCGGACATTTTAAATCCCAATCAGGACGGATTAGGACATGCTTGGGAATATAGAAATCAGACTCTGACAGTGAATTGTCATAATTACGCACAGAAGTAGTGATGCAATGTGCTCACGTGCAATGCAGATAGACTGAGACGTAGAGTGCAGAAAACAATGCAGAGGCCTCACAGCAAGCTGATCTCATAAAACATTTTTATTAGAAACAAAACTACACAGTGAGTGTGTACATCTACCGATAAGAAGAAACTCTCGCCATATCAGCTTTTGAGTCAGTAGACCGATATAGAAATCTACTTGACTGGAGGGTAGCGTAGAAGGGTTAAAGTGGTGCACAGCAAAGTAGCACAGTGCACAAAAAGCAATGTATCTACATCACTGCATCTCGCCCCACATGTATACAGATGCTCTTCTTTAGTAACAGAATGCAAAGGTAAATGCATTGACGTGCAGCTCAAACGAGAATACAACAATGGAGCTGGTCATCACATGTAGGAGAGCATCATTTGGTAGCATTTCTAAACAACTCTCATGGCCAGAGTGCTTTTATCCTGTTTGGCCCACTAGTACTTCAAGCTAGTTGAAACAAACAATTATTTTGAAGTATTTTTGTCCTTGATCCACTCTGCATTCAGGAGAGCTTCTCTGAAGCATTAATGGAGCTCAGTATGTAGATGAAACCAGGGGACCAGGACACTCGTGACTCGAGGGGCTAACGACCTTCATCACACATCGCTGTACCACAAAACAAAGCTGAAAATGGCTTCATCAGTAACCGAGCCCTACCTTGAGGAACCACTGTCCCGCGTTGAGTTGCTGCAGATCCGTCCAGTTGAAGAATGAGGCGTCCACCATTTGTCTGTCGGGGAAAACCTTCTCTATGTCTGTGGTCCTGCGCAGGGTGTGGTCGTGCATCAGGAAAGGCACTCCATCCTCACTCGTGGTGAGAGGGGGGAGGGGGGGGGGGCAGAGGTATAAGTGCAAGTCAGGCTGTTTATAACATTCAGCATGATACAGTGGTTACGGATTGGTCAGAGGGTGCTGGAACAGAGTACTGCGTGTTCATGGTTGGGCAGCAGTGTTCATCTGTAGAATCTTCTATAACCTCATTGACATCAAATACATCGGATCGCTGGGCTACAGTCGCTCACATTTCTATAATAACAATAATAACAATAATTCAAACAGACCGTTTACACTCAGAGGACTCAAAAGATAACGTTCTCTGTAGATCATGTTTAGTTGAGGAATAAAATCTCTCAAATTGATATTATAGTTTTTAGATGAGAGCGGAACAGACAGGAGTTGGTTGGAGGGTAAACTCTTGAAATCACGTCAAACAAGAGCAAATGAGAAAGGGTGAGTAGAGGAGACAAGACAAGAGTTTGGCCCAATTGTGGGGTTGTTTTTTGCTCGATATTTGAAAACCAAGACTAAAGAAAAAAAAACACATTTCTCAATATTTGCCATTCAAATTCTTTGCTGAAAAAATAATGCCTTTCCTGTGTTTGGTTGTGTGTGTGTGTGTGTGTGTGTGTGTGTGTGTGTGTGTGTGTGTGTGTGTGTGTGTGTGTGTGTGTGTGTGTGTGTGAAAACTGACAACCCAAATACAATTATCTGGAGTAAAAAAAACCTCTTTACATAAAGTTATTCAGATAAAATACTGAAATGATGAATGATAAACTGATTAAAACTGAAATAAGCGGTGCATACATAATATGTTGGTTTATTGTATGTGCATGTGCATGAGAGTGTGTGTTGGCGTGTTTTTTTGGGACAAAAGGCACGTCCACATAACGTAAATCCCTACGCTTTGGGGTGAAGACTTGGTGTAAGGTTAGTGTAGATTTAGGATTAGGATTAGGCTGGTAGCAGTTATGATGAGGGTCAGGGTAAGTCTCCGGGAAAATTAATGTAAGTCAATGTAATGTCCCCAAAAGTCATGAAACCATGACTGTGTGTCTGTGTGTGTATGTGCCAGTGTCTGTGTGTGTGTCTGATCTGCTGCAGGAGTGGAGTGTCACTGTCATCAAGTCTAATTACCCGGCACAGTAAGGAGCTCGCCTGTCAGCGGGCTGCACCGATCACACACACACACACACATTCACGTCTCTTAGGACTGTACCCGTAAACACACTACACTAAATTAAGAGCGACCTACAAACACACAGCCTGCAACAAAGCAACATTCCCCCACCTCCACATAATCCCTCATCCAGACGCGTACACCCACTATCCATCATATACAGTCCCCAACCCCCCACTTCCTCCTCCAAGTGTGTCTCTGTGCAGCTTGTCACTTCCCATTATGCTGGTGGTGCCATGCCTCCATCTACTGCTCCTCTGCAGCCTGATCATCGCTACAGCTGTAGAGTCACAAGTATGTGTTTGTATTGTTACTTGTTTATATTCAAAGAATATTATTTCTCTGCCTGTTTCCTCTACGTCAACAATAATTAGTTAAGAAAGTAAGACTACATATGTAAACGTTACTTTATGATGTCTAATATTTAGAGCAGAAAGTTTACAAAGGCACCACATTTAGTCTTGGTTGGTAATCTGTAGTCCAGTGTGAGCTCTTTAAGAGGTGATAAGAGGTGCTGGGTAAACCAATGTTTCATAATATATGAAAGGAAACCAAACAGAGAGGCAGAACTAAACAGCCCGTCATTTGTTTGGCTTCGTCATTCTGCTGAATTGATTGCGCGCGCGTGTGTGCGTGTGCGTGTGCGTGTGCGTGCGCGTGCGTGTGCGTGTGTACCTGATAGTCACATCAGCCTCCAACCCTGTGACGTTCATCTGCAGAGCTCTCTGGAAGGACCACAGTGTGTTCTCTGGAGCAAGCTGGATACACACACACACACACACACACACACACACACACACACACACACACACACACACGAGAAAGGACAAACATAATCACTACATGGAGTCCTGTAACAATGACGTAATAGGTGACTTTACAGGAGCCTCTGCCACTGTTAAGGAAAAAAATGATGCTAAAATATGAATCCATAATAATTTATGTTTATCTGTCAAGTAGGTTCTGCTACAGAGTCAAACATGAACATAAATGAGGTGTATCGCAGATGTATGTGAGAATAGACTCCTTCCTCCGAACACAAAGGAAAGCTGTGAAATAAATAGAGCATCGTTGTGAATTGCTTTTCAAATCTTCAAGTCGAGGTTATGAGCACGTCGATAGGTTCAGCATCACTTACTAGAAGAGCCCCTTCCTCAGAAACCCTGGGAGTAAAGCTTATGACTGGGAAACACAGGATAGGAATGATGCTGGAATCAATACAGAGT
Source organism: Anarhichas minor (assembly GCF_050575085.1). Taxonomy (NCBI): domain Eukaryota; kingdom Metazoa; phylum Chordata; class Actinopteri; order Perciformes; family Anarhichadidae; genus Anarhichas; species Anarhichas minor. Next base: position 3,345,811 of record NW_027466472.1, read on the forward strand.
CCTTCTGGGAAACAAAGTCCAGTCATGTGACCGAGTTTCTCACAGCCTCGCAGGGCCACTCCTAATTTTAGATTCCACTGCGAGGATCGATCGCTTTACAACAAACACCACAAAAAGCAGGGTGTGTTTTTGAACGTGCGAGTGTCTGTTACGAATAACCAGAAATCTGCCTTCATTTTCCTTCCAAGTGTTGCGTAATACTGAGTCAGACATTGTGCCAAGTACATAAATCCTTCTTCAGGCAACGTCTAGAATCAATAACCATCAAATGTAAAGAACAAAAATGTGCTTATGTGTGCATAGATGGGATCTTAACGCAGCCTTCGTATGCATACTCATCCAGCAGGCTCCGACAGGCTTTTAAACAAAGTAGTGGAGTAAAAAAATCAGATCAGTGTGAGCGAGATGCTGTAACAGAAAAGAGACGGCAGTACATCTGATCATAAGCAATCTATATTTGCTTTTGATGCCAAGTCTTTGTCAGGCAGAACCACACAAAATATATCCCTGCTATACATCAGGCAGTCAGAGCTCCAGGCTCCCACCGGGTTATGTTTGTGGACTATTTTCAGTTGCACGAACACAAGGTCAGTAATAGACCAGAATAGCCTGGGTAGTGCAGGAGAAGAAGAAGTTATGCAAAACAAAAGGAACAAACATCTAGAAGGGCAGCTCAGTTTCTCCTCTGCCTTCACCAAATCACAATCAAGCCTGAGTGGTTCAGTGTCATCAACATTGCTGATGTAAGGGGTTTTGCCATCTGTGAAGCCAGTATCAGGTAGCTAAAAGGGTCCAGGAGTCAAAGCATATGTAATATAATGTGTTTAAAGTGGGCCTGTTTCATATTCCCACATTCACATTGGATGATAAGAGGTCAGCTGACTCACCATGGGGGCTCCTTGGTGGCCAATGACATCAGGGCGTTGTTTGAGGGTGGTGGGGTCCATGATGCAGGGGGAGGTGATGTACAAGGGCACCAAGTAGAGGCCCAGCAACACACTGAGGTACAGCAGCACGACCACCACCTGGAACACTGGGAGAGGACGGAGTTTAAGAAATCCGCGTATTCTCTTTCTTGACAGCGCTGCCCAAAATCAGCCTACCAGCACCTCAACAGCGGACTAATTAACCTCTCTCGTTTGTTTGGTCTGTACAAAAATAAACATGTAAAAATGACAACAGAAAATTGCACTAATAACATAGTTAGCAGCTTGTGACTAATGCAGTTCGTATGCCAAGCTAGTTTCCATAATTCTCTTTTAATAAACATCCAAAGCGCGGACAGAAAATAACCAATTAAAACCACAACCAGAGAAAATGGATTTCAATATTTGATGTTTTGATTTGAACCTCGAGAAAATGTTTGGGCAATCCAGACTTCTTAGTTTCCAAAGAGATGTGTGATGCGAGTAGTTGCTGTGAATGACGGTGATGTTCAGCACCGTTCATAGCGCTGCACAGTATCCAACATCATTCATATCAGGGGCCAAGGAGATACACTTTCCCCTGCATCATCCCTCTGCTAGAGTGAGCGTCGAAGGCCGAGTGTCGACACACACACACACACACACACACACACACACACACACACACGCACACACACACGCACACATGCATCCTCTTTGGTATTCAGACTCTCTCACTCTGCATTACAGCAGAGATGCTTACGCAGAAGAAGTATTGCCTAGACCTTTCCACCTCATCAAGTCTCTCCAAAAGCAGAACCTTAAATGTAGCGAAGGCCTTTTAATGGGTTTAAATGTCTCCCACAGTACAAAGTACAAGCTGCCTTGTCCAACTTAAGGACGGCCATAAAAAAGACGTGAAGTAAAATCCTCATAAAGCTTAAAGTATCTTTAGATTAATTCAGTCTTACTTCTGAAGACATTTCACGCTATCTGGCTACAATTTCTGAAGCAGACAATGAAACTGCCGCATAAATGATGCTGACTTTCAATTCTATTCTACCGACAGCGAGAGCTAGAATACACACCAAGAGCTGCTTATCCCTAGAAAGACTTGGAAAACAATCCAAGGTGTCCGGGCTTTGAAAACATCACATGAGCCCGTAGGAATGTCCGTTATCTCCGACACCCTGGGTGCAGGTCCTGGCCTCTGTCTACACAGTGTTAATCATTCACCACTCTTCCTTTACGTGTGTGTGTGGGTGTGTGTGTGTGTGTGTGTGTGTGTGTGTGTGTGTGAGAGAGACGGGCACGGCAGGTAAGAGTTCCTTGTATTCTGTGTTGCAGAGGTAAGCGTACTTGTTTTTTCCGAGCGGGCGACCTGTCCAGCCACGATCCAAGACAGAGCTGTGACTGCAGCGAGAGCCCCTACATGCAGGAAGGGACCTGTGGCCTGGACAGAGGTGTGAGGAAGAGGGGAGAGGTTGAAGGTGAGAAGAGAGAAAGAGGAGATAGAGAAATGGAGACACATGGTTGGGGGGGGGGGGGGGGTATGGGTAAGAGGATCAGGGTTTAAGAGAGATGACGGCGAGCAAAAGAGAAGAGAAACAAAGATACAGACAGAGAGGCATTGAATTACACACATTATCTGGGGTTAAGACAACAGCAGCACTATTCAGAGATAATAGCTATAATTTGTAGAAGCATGCACTTGGAACGGCATCAGTTTCAGTGGACTCGCGCGTCCACTTCAATCACACGTTCATGGTGGTGCAATGATCTCACAGGGACACACTAATTATAAGCTTCTCACAACTCCTTGGATATCGTTGTGCTGTTAATCGTAAGTGGGATAAATGCGGATTGAGTGTCTCGTCACCACAGTATATGCAGTTTAAATCACAACACTTTTTTTTCATATACAGCAATGTTAAATATGGAAATATGATCACGGACATACAGTAATTCATGACATGAGATGTGTTTTCAAACAGTCGGTCCTGGACGTCTTTATCCAGGTCAAAACTGTTTTATCCAGTGCCCACAAACCAATGGTCAAAGTCTAGTTTGTTATGTAGGTGTATAGACCACACGGTGTTTCACAACACTCTCAGTTTAGTACTACAACTTCAGCATCATGTAGCTGTGAAACGTGGCTTCGGGGCTAAACTGTGTTTCGGTCTGCTGACCTGCAGGGAGATGGGGATGACGTCCCACTCTTGCCCCCATGTTTGATTGACAGATATCACCCCGACAGTGGTGGTGAGCAGAGCAGCAGTCACTCCCATCTGCGTAGACAGAGAAGGAAAATCAGAGAGGCTGTCACTTTGGATACATGCATGAAACACCCCCACCCCCAAAATTAACCTCGCATAGCTCCCAGCCCTTTCTCACCCCAAAACAGTGTTTGTGTTTGTTCTGCTGATATAATTTTAGACCAGGTCATTGACTGGGCTTTCACAACCCTCCTGGGACAACACCAAGTTCAGCTGATCGCCAATGAACACACGCAGTCAATAGGGCCGACACAACATAGAGAAAGACACATACGTAAACCTCACCCACCCCCCTCTTCCACCTCCCACACTCACACAGTTGCCCAGTCTCACATTTGTCAATATTACCTTATGGAGCCAGTGCAAATTCAACTGTTGCCCAAGCGCAACGTGACAAAGTGCTAAAACCTGAAAAGAGAAACACACACGTAAGAGAACAGCTTTCAAAAACAAGTCTGCTGCTTCACAGATCTCAACATCAACATTCAAAAGCTGCTAAATCTCTGCCGAGGCATTAACGGTGATGTTTAAAAACCTCCACGGTGAATACTTGATGTGGGACTGACCATTAAAAATGCAATGTAGGTGAAGCCAGCAGCGGTGGTGGCCAGGATGGGAACAGTGCCATCGCTCCACTGCCCAGAGCGGCTGTAGAGGAAGCTGCAGAGAAAAAAGAGAGAGAGTGAGTAACACTCCTCATACCAAGGGCTCACCTGCAGTTCATCATTACTAACATGTGTGAAGGCTTGGCACAATGTGTGCGCCTTTCTGCACTAGTTTTTAAAAGCATTTGTACTTCCTTCAAATGAAACCATGCCTTTAGATCGACTTAAATAAGGACACTATGGAATATTGACAATAACACCCTGAAAATGTTATTTGTAATGCTCAAAAGAGTGACACCGGATGCATCGATAGATTCACATCTGCGGAGCAAAGACAAGTGTGTGAAATGCGTGTTTTGACATGACAGCTTAAGGCCTGTGGCACTAATTACTTTCAAAGCCTTATCAGAGATTCTAGTGGCACAGAGCCACGGCGGGGTCCCTCAGCGCTGAGGCTCCGAGCCCTTTGTGAATACATTGATACTTCAAATGGACCGGGACACTCCCTGCAGCTAAATCACTAGAACACATAAGGGCAGGGATGTCACCGCGGTCTGTGGAAACCTCTCAAAAGGATTGGCAAACGTCTGCCCACCATTACTGACATCCAGAGATACATAATCACCGGGATTGATGATGAAAGTCAACTGGGGTGAGATATATACACACAGAGAGAGAGAGAGTAAGAGCGGTTAAGAAAGGGACAATTACAAGGTAAATGAAAACAACAACAAGAGGGATAGAGGAGAGAGAGAGAGAGAGAGAGAGAGAGAGAGAGAGAGAGAGAGAGAGAGAGAGAGAGAGAGAGAGAGAGAGAGAGAGAGAGAGGAATATAACCCACTACGTAAGGAGAGGAATGTGAGAAGAGGCAATGGAAGGTAACAGACGATAAGAAGAAGAGGAAAAGGTGACATTGTCGAGGTTACTGAGAGCAGGAGGAGAGGGGGATGGGAAAAGTAGTTGGAGAGAAAGACCAGCGTATGTGACAGTATGGGACAAAGGCATTTTCAACACACTGAACTCGGATTAAGTACGATTTAAACCAACACGCATCACATTTTACCATTAGATTGTAATGATTGTAATGCTGGAACTGTGTCCATCACAATCTTAATGTTCAGATGTAATCTTGCACAGGAACATGCAATTTAAAACAGATGCATTCTGCCAACAGGTCTGGAATAAGGATAACTTTTGGTAGCTTATAATGTTTTCATTCACAAACTTGTGGTCACATGACAGCAGCACGAGTCCTTTACAGTATAGGAAAGGTCGGGCAAGCCATCTCTGTTATGTAACGGTGTTAATCTGCGGTGGGCTGGGTGGTCTCCGCTCAGATTAAGGCAGAGGACGGATTAAACTGATGATTTAGGAAATCCACGAGCACGGATAGAAGTCATTTCCAGACGAAACAATATGGTGTCGGGCGTCTGGCTCCGGTTTGACCCGACGACAGACGGGAGGCTGTGCACTCACCGGTTGAACTCATTGTAGTCGTTATGTGCCTCCGACCAGAAGTAGAACCAGACCAGCAGCAGACAGAAGGTGAAGAGGAGGATGAGGGACCACAGCAGCTCCCACTGCACACACACACAAATAAATACAAGTCAGCATTTTTGTGGACCCACTATGTTTTATTAGAATTGACAAAAGAAACACAGAACAGCTCTGAATGCTGCAGAAACTAAGCAAATATCTGTAATTATTGAATTCTGCTGTTGTGGACACAAAGCTATTCTGCTGAATGTCTGTGGGATGAATTTGTATAACTTGTGTTGCCAAGCACCACAGCAGAGTTAACGTTCTACATGGAGCACATGGTGTGAAGCTGGCTGCTGACCTTTGGAGAGAGTATTCCCTGATACACTTTGCTCATCATCGAGGAATTACTTTTAATAACTTCAGAAGCAAGCCGACTAATTACCGTCCTCATCCGCGATGCACTTTCGTACTACGGCAGATATTAAATTGGCTTCGTCTTCAGATACTGACCGACAGAAACTCACCTCCAGGCCGTACTCAGGAGAGGTGCAAGCAGGCGCGCCCATTTCTATCTCTACTTTAAACACAGCTATATTCAGGACTTCAAGTTTGTCTAATCTGGACAAACGGCATCTGTTACAGGAAAATCTGTTCTCCTTCTAAAGAGGAAGAAAAGTCAAATCACTTGAAGACGTCAACTGTGATTGTAGACATTGTAGATTTCTCATGTCTAGCATGTGCAGAGAGGAAGAATAAGAGTATGCACACGTGTGGCTAACAGTAAACATTACATCAATACATTGTTTAGAGCCAGAACCATTAGTCTGTTATTTGATTTTATGATGCATTTAGATTGTTGTTGTGGTTGATAAATCATAGGATAAATGCCAAACATTCACTGATTCCAGCTCTAGAGTTAGAGGATTTGCAGATTCTTCTGGTCTACATCACTGTAAAATGATTATCTTTGGGGTTTGGACAAAACAAACTATTTAAAGATGTAAGTTTGAGCTCCAAGAACCCTGTGATGGGCAAATTTTAAAATAAAACCATGACCCGAGAAACAAAACAAATAGGCCGATCCATATTTGTTAGTTGGCGGTTAAATGTCTTTGAAAAATCCCATGCGTGTGTAAATTGTGTGCACTGTGGTGATCAAGATAAAGACCACACACACACACGCACACGCACACGCGCACACACACACACACACACACACACACACACACACACACACACACACACACACACACACACACACACACACACAGAATAAATGTCAGACATGCAAGAAAAAAACGTTATGCAAGAAGGTCCGCTTACATCAGATAATATGGGCACCAGATAACACAGGCAGGAAATGACCCGCAAAAGTAAAAGCTAGAAAATTATTATCTTAAGCAAATGCTGTTAGACTCTTTGGGTAGTTGTATCTTTTTTTTAATTGTATTTATGAAACTAACAAAACAATGTTTAACCCTAAACACATTTACGTACATTCAGATAAGTCTCAATCCATTCCAGCAACACAGAGGTTACCACGGTGTGACAAACAACGCTGCTCACTGATGAGAAAGCGGTGACCCGTGGTTCCCATGGTCCTAAAAGACTACCTGGAAACACCTCGGAGTTACGACCTTGCTCACCGCCAGCCTTTCATTAACCCCCCCCCGTGAATTATGTTGGAATGCGGCCTGAGAGGCCCCTGAGAGAGCTGTGATGGTGTGATTTGGTGAATAAGTTGCCCTGATGTCTCTTTAATTAATTAGATCACCTCACAAACTGAATCCTAAAGTCATCTCTGGGGTCTATAAAGTGGCATTTTGTCCTCTACGGACACTCGCACTGCTGTATTGTCTTGAACATTATAGATTTCTTCCTCTAAAACTAAGACAAACAGTCCTGTTCTAAAGAATAACTGATTTTTCAGATTTTAACTCCTTGTTCGGTCTGATGTTCTCTTCCCGTCAGCAGCAGAACTCGTCCAGCCTGACATGACTTGGCCTGCCCTCGTGACATCGCATCACCATTCTGCATGGCTGGCATTTTTATCCGGGCACAGCACCCCCCCATGGCACGGACTGACAGTGCGGCAACAGACATTTGATCAGAACGCCACATTCTCTGAGAGTGTTTAAAGAGCATTGTATGCCAACAGTCATCCGTGCTCCGGTCTAATAATTACTCTGACTGGTGTTATAATGTTCGCCCCTTGGAGAAATCATAGAGGACGAGTTCTCCTTTGGAAGATTCAGAGCTATTGAGTTAGCTTTAATTCAAATCAAATTAAGAGGTGCGCTGTAATTAAAATGTTATTCAAAAACTTTGCAATGACTTTTCAAAACCATCAAGGACCTTTCTGTAGCAGTAATGTTGTCCAACTGCAGAGGCTAAGATTACATTTCTGAAATAGTAAACAAATTTGCTTCCAACCCCAGAAATATTATAAAAAGGATGGAAGTTGTAGAATAAGCCTTCAGAGAACAAACTCTACGGCTAGAAATACAAGGATCGTGTGGATCAAGGAGAAATTAATTGCTGCAAGTATCCACTCGTATTAAAACCTAAAAAGCATATATTCCTGAAAACCCTCCACTTAAAGTCTCTGTCCTCGTCAGATATATTCCTTAGCGTTGTTCGTTTAAAGCATTTATGAAACATGCAGACAGCCCTTTTTAGGCGCTTACCAGTCAAATAGTGTTTTGCTTAGAAATATATTCAGTGACTGCGAAAAACTCTAAAAATAGCGTGAAAGTGATCATTGCTGACTCATCCCTGTGCAGAGGAAATTGCGTCAGTGATTTAACATCTGGGAATAGCAGAGAGAAAGAGAAAGAGAGAGAGAAAGAGAGAGAAAGAGAGAGAGAAAGAGAAAGAGAAAGATAACTTTGACCTTTGTTCAGAAAGACTTTAAGACTTAAGTGACAGCGGCAAAGAATGTTGTAGCAAATTAAAAAGCAAATAAAGGTCTTTTTACAGGCGCCGTCTGTTCTGAGCCAGCGCAGTGCAATAAGAGCGAACACAGTTCTACCTTTCTGTGTCCCTCAGTGGCTCTCCGGCTGAAGTTTGTACTTATCTCCACTTTATGGCTCACAGTCAGTCCAGTCCAGTGGATTATGATCCAAGCAGCCAATAACGTATTTATTAAATAGGCTTATTGGATTTTTACACATCCTTCTGGGATGGGATCTTTTTTTAAATTTATTACATTACCAATAGTCCTGTTGAGCTGACACCATCAAGCTATTTAACCAATGTTTCATCACATTGCGAGACCACAGCTCCAAAATACTGTGTTGTGCTCCTTTACGTTCCACATGCTCAGTCTTCCATGCCCAGCATCCGATCCATCAGAATTGAATGTATTGAATTTAGTTCATGCAAATAAACTTCCTTGGCGAAGATCATTTAAGTTATTAGTTTTAGTAAATATACCGCATATCTGAAACCATGCGGTTTACTGTAGTTATAGTATTGATGTACAGAGATATGCAATAAGCTGACTTCTAAACACTTAACATTTTTGTATAGACTTTCTGGCGCTTTAAATGTGGTCCTTTGGGACAAACCAGCAAAATGAGGCATTGATTTTGTAATGGTAGCAGCCGGGATTTCTCTCATATTCATTTAGCCTACAAGAGCAAAAGCTAATGATAACGCCAACATGACTGAACTGTGCGCTCTCTCCTACCACTCCAAGAATGCTTCAATATATCAAACAGGATCTAGGCTGCAGTGTAGTGCCATAAACAGGATGGATATGATTCATGTTCAGCATGATTATTTAAACAAAGCAAGAGGCCACACAACATACGTTGATTTACATCTGGTTTGCAAGTCAACCTTGTCCCAAATATAGAGGATGAAAAGTTCTTGTGATAAGAAAATAAATACATACATTCACACACAAAAACTAGTCATCCTGCGAATTCATCACCAGTCAAGTTGTGTACTGCCGTGTACTGCTGTGTACTGCCGTGTACTGCATGTGTAAATTCATACTAATTGTCAAACCTGCAAATGCAGCAACGGTAGCTTTCTGTTGCTTGACCCTGACCATGAGACGGAGAAAGAACACAGCCAGAGCTACCAGAGCATTCGTTGAGCTACAGTATGAGCTGACTGGAGATTCAATTTAGGCATGTTTAGGTCTGTGCTGGTTACTTCCTGTGCGAGGAGTTCATGGAGAAACCGTCCTTGCATCATGTACAGTGTGTCACCATTTACAGTGACACGCTGTCTGTTCTCTACACCGATATCACAACACAACTTTCTCAACACTTTTGGTGCTTCTAGCTGTGATATAAACTCCATGTGGGTTACAGTTCATATCGACTATATGACGCGAGTAGTCATCGGAGGGAAGAGAAGTGGTTACTACTGTATTGCTGTATAATACCCAAGCTCAGAAACATGTAAATCAGACCAAGTTATTACTATTTACTAGTTTATTATCCATTAACTCAATGTAATGTGCTTCCATAGTATGTTTTGATAGCCAACATGTGGATTTCCTATCTACTAGACTACACACAATCAAATGATGCATTCGATTAGACAGCTTGACTCTAGTAAGCTGCCATCTGACAACACTGCGGAGAGAAAATATGCTGCGGGACGGTCCTGAATAAATTCGCTGACAAACACAAAGGCCGACAGATACAAACAAACACCAACATGTTGGCGTGTGTGAATAAACTCATGTGGATGTAGGAGAGATTACTTTCAGCTCACATTGGCCGTTATTCTTTCGCTGACGGTGCTTCTTTTCCCTGTGAGGGCCTCCATCTTCACCGGATTTGACACCGCGGTCCCTCGTCACATTCCTGAGCATATCCAGATAAGTCTCTGGCATTTGATAAAGGGTGTGCACTGCTTTATAGTGCAGCCATACCACACCTTTATAATACTGAACCTCCAGTATCTCCACTCCTTTTAGCAGAGTGGAATTACAAATACAGGAATACTATAATAGACTACTTCCTATTTAGTAAAATGCACGTAATATACATGCAATCCATATGAAAACGCATTTCCTACATTAAAACGCATCTGAAACCACCCATCACACCCTCATCATGTAGTCAGCTCATGGGATTCATTGAGGCTTATGACCTTTCAGCCAGACAGCTGGAGGGACGAGTGGACGAGTGCGTGATCAAGTACACAAAATGAAGAAGATGTCCTGTAGAAATGAATACCGGTCCGAAAACTGAAATCATGCAAAAAAAAAAAAAAAAAAAACCTTAAAAGGGAACAATGTAATCATCAACCTACAACAATTATTTCTATTTTAAGCCGGCTCATTTGCTCCCTGGCCAGGGATAATGAAGACCACGAGATAATTGTACGAAAGGAGGCAGAGCTGCTTTGCTTCTGTCTCAGAAGCCTTTGTGTGACTGAATGGTAAAGACGGGCTAAATGGAAATACTTTCAATAATTACTGAGAGGCCAGATCGGCTTGCACTGCGTGACGTGGGCCGTCTCCCTACAAAGCACCGTGAACACAGACGGAAGCTGCCGCACTAAGACAGACGGTCAACCTGAATGGCTCGTTATGTGAACAAAGATGAAAAAAAAAAAAGGGGAGAAATGGCCCGATCCACTCGTAGATTATGAATGAGTCGACAGTTATTTCAACAGGAGATCCTCAGGTCTCACGCATCTGTGATTCAGGTCCAGTAGCCGATACCCGTCACAGTTTGTTTACTGGAATCGTTAAAGATGCAGTCCTCTATGACATCACCTTGATCCGTGCTAGGAAGCATCCTCAAAGGAAACGACAGCTCTCAAATAAACAGACAAATAAATAGCGGATCACACAGCTCTATTCCACTATTCTTCACAAGTAGACACACTTAGTAGTTGTAGAACACCTCATTGTGGCTCAATCACTCACTATGTACACAAGTTGAAAGCCTGTTGAGGGGAAAATATCCACTTTCTGAATCAACTGAACAGAAATGGACTGCGTGCTTCTTACACTGGGGTCAAGACGAGCGCTGTGCAACCGCCACGCGGTCAGAACAAAAGGATGAGCACCGGGAACAAAGAATGCTGACTCCGCACTGTCCCATCAGTCGGACTGAAAGACAACCAACAGGAAACAGAGCTACACGGTGTCCAGTTTCCTGGAAACAGGAGGGGAGGGGAAATAAAAATCTATATCTCTCTTTATTTGGTTCCGCAATGTTTTTTTATATGATCCAAGAGCTTTCAAAAATACAACCACCCATCCCTGCCGGGGTTATTTGGCTCCGTCTGTTTACACACCGAATGTAGCTTTAATGCACATCACGTGTTTTCTGTGTGCGGAGTGACACGAGTCTATTGTCTGTGTCCTCGGGTTGTGCTCGTCTACAGTGTGGTATGTGGGCATAAATAAATGATCCAACCCATGTGTGTGTGTGTGTGTGTGTGTGTGTGTGTGTGTGTGTGTGTGTGAGAGAGAGTAACGTGCTGTGTGTTTGTTGCAGCAACAAAACCTGTGTGTCCTTCCTAAATACAGAATAGAGATAAAGGGAAAGGTCAGGACAGATTCCTCTTCTTGTGTCAGCTGTAATACTTATCCTGACATGTGCTTTATTTTAGGACGAGAAAAAAAGCACTGCACTGTAACATGGTGCACACTTTGGCTTGATCAAGAAAGTTTAACTACAAATTGAAAATTAGAAATCATGAAACATTGATTAATAATTAAGAACAGGCATACATTTAAATGCATAAAAACAATTTAAAGCACAACCGCCAGGCTCAAGGTTCTATACGAGACACAGGTACAGAGAATAAAAAATATATTCAAAAATATTCATAACAGAACGCAGGAGATGCCAGACTACTGGAAACAGTGGAGTAGTGCAATATCAAATGAGCCTCTATGTTGAAAGCTCAAGGTGAGTGGGAGATAAGCCAGCAAGGACATATTTGGTCAAAGATAATTGTACATTCTTAATCAATGTTGAGAGACCGTCGGGAACACAGACGGCTCTCTGGGTTTAATATGTTTACTCCTAAGTAGAACATACAGTAGAACTTTCCACCTCCTACACAGACATCTTGTTATTCATAGCTGTGAAAAGTCTCACGTTAATGCAACAACATGTAGGTGGTATGATGTAGAAAACAGATGAGAAAAACTTAAATTAAAATACATTTCTAAGAAGGAATGTTATTTAAAAAGAGGCGGAAAGTGATCTCGTTCTACATCGATCTCCCAGCACAGCACAGTTATCATTGAAATGACCGGAGCAGGATGAATTACACAGAGATTGACATAATCAGGTCTCATTCACTGCCAACCTGAACACGTGAGTGCGTGTGCAGCGTTATCTTGTGAGATGATCAATAACAGCAAAGGAGGCCTCAACTCAAAGCTACAGGGAATAACCATCGTAGTTTTGAATATTCCATGTAACCGAGCTTCATACCATTCAATGTTGTTTTTTAAAAAGGGCAAAATAAATCTGTGAGGTGTGAAAGATTCACAGCATTTCTCTGACTGATGCGGTTCACCCACTAAAGGGGTTTCCTCCCCTCCTCTCACCTTGGTGGTGTCATCGTGGGAACGTTGATAGCGCTTCCAGCGGCAGCCGTAGATCCCGGTGATACAGGACAAACACAGCTGGCGCTCATAGACCTGGAGGGGTTGGTGCTTCACCATGCTCCTTCAGTCAGTGCTGCTCCCAGAGCGAGAACATCCCACTGACGACCAAGAACCCGGAAAAAGAAGAAGAGAAATGTTAGAGATTACAACATGTTGAGACCAAAGAAGACTTCACGGAAAACAAAGTATTACTACAGTAGAGTGGCAAGTCTGGCACCTTGATAGAAAACACATGCTGACCTGAAAAGCAGCATGCTTTGACACAAAGCCCAGCCTAAAATTAAGACCGTGTTTCCCAGCGCCTGTTTCCACTGACAACTGAGACTGCTAGGAGCCCAGAAATCTATTGAACATCACATTAAATTACAGTGACCATGAATATATCACACAGTCCCTACATATCTGGGTCAAAAGACAGCATGCGGGCCTCATCCCTCCCTTTCATGTCAGGGCCAGAGAGAGAGAAAAAAGAAGCCAGGCATAGAAAAGGCCAACAGGTGTAACAAAGGATGTTATACAACCGTGACATTTGAGCAAAACCCTTCAACTTACAGTATAAAAGAAGACAATGTAGGCTGCTGTGTACAGCTGTGATGGTTAGTGTAGCAGAGCAACACTGAACCCTAACAGCTCCACTACCCCCCCCCCCCCCCTCTCACTGTAGAGAAGCAGAAGAGCACCGTGGTACTTTAGAGAATACCCAGCATCCCCTTCTGATGCCTGTCTAATGCCGCGTTAGTGGCCATGGTAGAAAGTATCGCAGGCTGCGTTGGCTGTGAATAATCAGGGTTATAACTCTGTCCTCCCGTTGAGCGCCTGCTGATTCAGCACTGAGACTAACAATAATGATTTAATAGGAGCGCTGGCTGTTATCACGAGTTTACCTCACTCTCCGGGGACACGATGGAGCCCACTGCCTCAGATCAATCTGGGGCTGAAAGTGCATCATTTTGATATGAAGAGCATAAATTAACTGAGCATAATTAATGAGATCAGAGTCAAACAAACATGATTAAAGCGTACACACAAACACGTTTTCCTGGGATAATTTTAACTGGTGATATTCCTCTAGCATATGGTATTTGTGCGTGTTAACTACACTGTTCCTGCTGTAATCAGGCTGTCTGAGGCTCTGGGCAGCTGCTCATTAGCAGCTGCTGCAGTGGCCATGCTTCCTGTTATTAGTAAAAACTGCTCTGAAGAGGGCGGGCCTAACCCGAGGGCATCAGGAACATCGCCCACCCCAGCAGGACCACAAAGGTCTCGACGCCTTAAATTAAAAAAGTCCTCATACCGCGGCTGTTATTACAAATATCCTGCAATATAACAAACAACATTGGTACCACGCTGAGTGGTGGCAATGATGCAGAGAATCACTTTCTTTCCGACCACTGGTCAAACACAATATATGACTGTGTGTTATTAATAATCACCTTATCTTACTCGGAGTCTGTACTACTGTATCCTGTCGTCATAAAACTGTCATGAAGCCAAGCAGGGATTTAGACCTTGATCAGATCAGGAACTATATAACTACCCTAGCACAGCAAGTACGCTTGTCTGATGCTTCGCATGAATAATTCATGTCTGTCGAGTGGATGGAGATCACATCTTTGTGAGCACCGATTTTTCACTCTTGAATCCTGCATTTCGGTCAATGTGTTCCGCACACTGACCGTTTACCTGCAATCGACCAAAGACTGCTCAAACGTGATTGGCCAATACTACTCAAAACAAGAAAAGGAAGCCAGAATGCTTCCGATGCCAAAATGTATTCATTTTTTGGGCTATTATCCAACATTAATATTGGCAGGTTTGACCCACCTGTTGTGTATGATCAGCAGCTCCTAACATCATGAACAAAACAAACATGGCTGCGTCTGGGCCTGCAGACCAAGCCTTTAAGAAAGAAAAGCTGACTCAGTAATTCTCCATTGGCGTGTTCATCCAGGCAACGTAACAACCACTGTCTTCCCGTCATGTTGTCACTTGTTGACAAATTATAAGGTTCAAACCCTGTATCCATAGCAATGCCTCCATGTTGTTACGGCTGAACGGCTCACAGGGTTTATGTGGCAACATGTTCACCTCTTAAAGCTTCTGTTCACGCAGCCACTTGTGCCGTCAAAGTCAAAAACACAATGACTGACGTACTTCAAAAGAGCGGAATATCAAACAGCCCTTTAATTAGTACTATTTGATGTGGATATTATCATAATGAGGCCTCAGATTTGTCACCTTGAGATTGAAGGCTCATCCGTCTTTCACTCCGTAGTTAATATGCCCCGAACCTCATCCGAGCTGTACAGAGAGGGGATGAAAAGTGCTGCAATTAATCCCTTTATCAGCATGATGTCTTACCAGAAACTCATCGGCTAAATGACCCAGCCAGCAGGGACAATTACATCTTGAATAAACGGCAACTAATTGGTAAAAGCCAAGTTAAATACAGCACGAGCAGTAATGTTCTGCAGTTGAATCTCGGAAAGATATTCATCCAGGAGTCTGCACTTGCACTCGTATCATTGCGGTTGTATTTTGCCAACATGGACGTGACACCGCAGGTGTGACCACCATATGGCTGAACTGTCACAGTGAGTCACACTCAAAAACAGAGCCACAACAGCTGAGACGATCGAGTACAAAACAAGAAAAGACCCCGTTCTTCGTGCTTAGTTTCAAGCCCTTAAACACTGTTTGGTGCCGTCAGCCACGTTGCCCCATCGGGACTGAACTAGATTGAACAGGTGAAGTCAACAAGTGAAGCAGCTTTTTTAACATTTATGCGTTCTGTCACAAAGTTGTCTGAACGAGAAGAGAACATGTGGGGGTTGTGTGAAACAACCCCCAAACGGCGGTTGTCATCCCCTTTTCTGCTGCCTCATTTCCTCCAATCAAAAGGCCCAGTAAGAGGAAAACAGTCTGCGAGGGAGGAAATGTTTCAGCAGTTTCCCAGCAGAGAACAGAGTCTTCTCCTGACCAGGGAACTAAGGTAGAGGTCACTCAGCAGACAACTGTGGGATCCAAGGCTAACCCACTAATGAGAAACAAAAGTTCATAAACACAACACAGAAAAAATGTTAAGAAATATATTCTTGTCTTCCTCAAATGGGCCTCCACTTAATCTGCCCCGATCCCCGTCATGTTCAAATGATCTGAATTGCGAGAATCGCAAACATGCACTTGATATCAAGTAATGAAGCGCCGCGGAGACTTGGCTAAACCATGCGGCATCAAAAGATGCTTGTGAGGGAGTTAATTAGTGACACATGGATGATGAAGCCCATTATAACAATGAGAGAGTCATTACATCTGAGCTGTTACAGCTGACTCAGCACCGACAGTGGAGTGGTCTTGCTGTAGAAGATATACAAAGTCTTGGCCTTGTTTGAAATGACGTCATGAATTTCATCCTTTGCCTTCCAAGATATGCCATCAAAGAATGGCTTTCATTTTGGCCTAATGTCTTCTACAGTATGATGAAAAAAATAATGATCAGACTGCATCCACCATCATGTGTTGACAGTGTTAAACAACACCCCAAAATAATACTCGACAAAGTAACACAAACATGTGGAAACCATCGAGACCTTCCATTGGTGATGCTGCATGTAATATATTAAAGCAGTGCAATATAAATGGAGCTTTGTTTATGCCAAATCAAAGTAGAAAGCCTCTGCATTACCCAACAAAAACAATGTTTGGCCTGTTTCCATCTAACTCCTAATGCAACCATAAATTTTATCAGCACAGCACAAGTTATGAACACAATCCTCACCAAACCCTTATATAAATCACTCCCATGAGTCAGTGTGGTGGGAAGCGGAGAATTAATGGCCACAGCCTGCAGCCCACAGCTCCAGTTCATCCAGAGTCCCACCACAAACCACTCTCAAAGTGTCCGCTCAACTGAGCCAGTTAGCGACAACTATTGACACATCAGAGGGAAGGTCATCTTCCTCAAGCCTTTCAGTCCCGGGTCCACATGGGTCACAGCCATTGAGTCCACTTTGTTAGTGCCACAAAGGGTAAACCTACAAACAGGAGGGTGTTATGATGAGCAGTCTGCTCTCACACAATAAGATGAAGGGTGGGATACTGATTAGCCAACTGCAGGTAAGCAAAAAGCACTGACAGTGCAGAATTAGGTGCATCCTGGCAAACAAGCTCTTTTCTCTGATGTTAGGAAAAATGATGACAGGAAAACTATTCCCATGGTTGTCAACACTGGATGAAAGAGGGAGTTTTTTTGTTGTGTACAAAAACGGTACTACAAATAGTTAGCTGGATTTAACACATTGAGAATGAACTGGCATTGTGAAAATGTCTCTTTATTATTTACTTTTATGCTCGAAAATAATGAATCAAACTCAGTATTGGCAGATAATAAACATTAAAATACTCTGATACATCTGGGGCAAAGAAAAGAAGGTGATTTTAGAGTTATTTTCCTTGGCATAATGAACTTGCATCAGACTCACGGCTATGCGCCCAACTGTGCCGCCCTGCCAGCATACGACACATCTGGTCCTGCCAGCTTTCTGCTAGCTGGAATAATGAATATATTGGCAGTAAATCGTAATATTTTTTATCTTATAATATGCCCATGGGATGTATGCTGTAACGCTTGTACCATGGATGTATTTACGTCTCTGTTACCAAACAACCAGCTATTGGTCAGTAGCTAAATGGAGTTTAATGAAGTATTAGGTGTAGGCTACTTACTAACGCATGGGGGAAAGGCACAACCTCTTAAACATCTGTGGTCCGTTTTGGAGGTCCTTGACATGAATAAGGTTGAGATTGCGTTCAAAATCCCAAGAGTGCCGAATTTTTGTGGCTTCCATGTATGTCCATTGCTCACTTTAAGCTCCAATGGGAACTTGGGAAGCAGCGCAAAAAGTAAGAAAGTAGTTATTGTACTCCTATTCATTATATTGTCATTGTTTAACACATGCCATTTAGCTTTACTTTTTCTGTGGCACTTTGTAGGCGGATGCTTTACTGGCGTCCTTTGATAACTCGGCGGTTGCATTCAGTGCCGTTGCACCTCGTAGCTTTCACTTCTTATCGATGAGAGTTCTTTGTTTTGTTACTTCCTCATTGTGTAGGTGCAGCAGGTAAAAGCTGGCCGGAGCAGGTCGCTGTAGTTGTGTTGTAAAGTGCATCTTTAAACAGAAGACAGGAGGCAATGTGAGGCTATTGGACAGCACTACTCCTTTGAAGTCAGCGTGGTGACCGTAGGAATAGTTCTCCACATATTCCTGAAGAATATACATGAGAATGAATGTAGTTTCATTTCTAAGCATGCGAGAGCTGCGGCGTGAACACTCAGTAACATCAGAGTACCAAGTTTGTCTCTCAAGCTTATGACATCAAGATGAAAAAAAAAAAAAAAAGAATCAAGCATTCAACACGTACTTGTTGGGAGGCTCGGGTGCCAGAACATTCTGGCCTCACAAATGAGGATAGAGGGGTATTGCGAAACGCTTACACAAGAGCTGTCGGGTGTTAATGTCCATCCTGCGTCCATGATACTGCACAGGTCATGATTTGCATTTAATGATTATTGACTCTGAAACAGACAGATCCATAACAAAGCTCATAGCTTGGGTAAATGTGACATGAAGAACGCTCTAGAAAACAGCGCCGTTTCAATAGAACCATAATGCAGACGACAGAAGGGACAAGACAGCTCGATGGAGCACAAACAACAGCTCACTGTTGGAGAATGATTGGGGTTTTCTTCTGGCTAACTGAGCCGAGCAGTCTATACAGCAGCTTACAATATCAAAGTCGTTAAACCTGGGCTTTAAAAGACTCCCGAGGCTGTGCCATACAAGGTAGCGAGCAGTGCAACTGTAACTCAGAGCCAGCTTTCTTTCTGCCACAGAAAGAAAGGTTATTGTGAGGGGAGATAGTTTACAAACTGACCGACGGCACGAAACGACGACTGAGAATCCGTCAACCACATTGTTAGCAAAGAGCAACGGGCAACCCAATCAGTAAAGATGGTGGGAGGAGTGTGGTAGAAGAACATCCGCACAATCTGACACTCTGCTCATCAAACTGACGGCTCATCAATCCGACAAAATGTGGGTCAGAGATAATCCGAGGAAAATTGTATCTAATCATGCTCCATCAGTGGCTCCAAATCAGAACACTGACAGCAGGAAGAGGAAGTGCCATCACTGTCGCTCCTTATTTGAGCTAAACAAAATGAAATGAATTACTGGGGCGGAAAACAAATTAATTCAACCACTTATTTTTAGTGCAGACAAAACAAAGGGGGGCTTGATTGCACCAACAGGACTTACGCCTGGTCTAAATCAGTCGTAACTTATCGCAACCTAATCGTTACAACGGTTGCACCGTCTGGGCTTAAGCCTTCTTCTCACTAGGAACAGGTGTAAAACTTACGCCTGGTCAGGATGCAGGCGTCAAGTAATAATCTGAGTCTCAAACAATCATTTATCGTATCATGGACGTAGCCACCAATGAGATCACTGGGGTCTGGATTTGGGTTTAAAAGCAGGGAACAGGATTGCAACCAACGTAAAGTCCGTTCTGAAGACTGGGCTTAGTAAAAAACAGTTTGTGCAACCTGCAGTATAAGTGGGTCAAGTGATATGATGCTTCCATTTTTCATCCGGAGGTAAAAATAATCTCTAAAGAGCGGACTGAGCCGGCTGCTTTACAAAGCTGTGTAGATACAGAGAACAATAAAACCCTATTAGGTGATTTCCAGAGCCTTGTGGATGGAGGCGTTGGTCATTATTGATTTAGGTGTTTCAGGTACTGGAGATGCTCCCCCAATGTACCATGAAAATATGAGCAAGCTACAGTTTGAGCCACACCTTTTAGGTTTCATCTACTAGATGTCAAGGCACCCGAATTGTTTTGGAGTATGCCGTATGGGAACCACCCAGGCAGATGTTTTGGTGAAAAAGAAAACATAGAAATGCCAAAGTCAACGTTGTGGGGTTTGAGCCGAGCAGCTTCCTGCTGTGAGGTGACAGTGCTAACCTCTGATCCACCAGGCTACTGTTTAGGCAGCTGATGGCGAGTAGGTTTGAATAATTATCACCCTAAAGACGGGATGACACCGACTCTTGTCGGCTTTTGTTTCTACAAAGACACGATGTATGTTAAGAAGAGAAAGACAGGGACATAAATGATGTTTTGGGAGGAGCCAGGGGTAAAAAGATGGGCCCTTTCCCTATATTGTCAAACCAACTTGAGTGTAACGCTGTTATAAGCACCAGGTGTGCCACATCTGGATCCTTTATACGAGCCTTATATGAAGAAGTTTCTTTTCTAACAGCTTTACATCACACTTTCATCTGGATTTGATGTTCCTTCTCTCTGAGCGTGGAGCTTCTGCGCTCAGCTCGCTTGCCTTATTAGCACCTTCAATCTACAGCCTGTCCCAGCTAGCCGAGCATGTTATTGGCAATTTAGGAAACCGTTCATAAAATGGAGCATGGGTTTTGTAATGGCAGTGGAAAACATTGGCAGATCTGTTTTGATGTTTTTACTGATTGCTCTTGATAAAGTTAATGGTCCATTTTACAAATCTACAAATGCATTATGTGAGAAAGAGTGGAACAGCGACAGATACACAGTCCATTACAACACTTGTCAGAGCTCTCCAGCCTACTTAAACTGCTTTTCAACCAAGCCTCCTAACACTTCTTTTATTTAGAGGTCCCCCGTATAGTTGAACCGAGAGGATTTTATTCAACAAATGTTTCTGCTTTCACAGCTGCTTTTGCCATAAAATGCCGGTCAAAAGAGAGAGGGGGGGGGCCCGACCGGTTAAAATCACTGTAGCAGTCCGGAGCTGGGAACCGCTTTCTTTCAACAGTAGTGATGTGTAATCACGTTCCATGGAGGCAGAGATCGGTCTGAATTTCAGGTGATTTAAATGACTAGTTCTTTGGACTGCAAAGTTACAGTAATCAGTGAAATCAGTGACTGTAGCTTTGCCACTTCATGGCGTATGATTGTGATGCTGCTGGGCATAACATGTTGGAACTACTTTCAAAAAGTCACTGTTTTATAAACCTGGAGCAGAGCTTCCTAAATTCATTTGCTGTGACCCATTTCTTTCCTGCTGTTAGGCGTAAAGAAATACAGAGAATGAATGGACCCCTCCTGTCTCCCTGTTCGGGTTGAGAGAAAGTATTCTGGGGTTGGTTTCCTAATCATAGGCGATACTGTAGTGCTGATACTGTGGCCTGGAAAGCAAACAGCTGACAAAGACATCCGTGGCATGCAGAGACACGGTGGGAGCCCCATTGTTGTACTGTGTGTGCGGCGAACGGACAACTCCATAGGCTCGGTTCACTCGGGGCCTCCTCAGTCGGACTGTTGTAGGTGGACTAGCGTGTTTTATCAAGGTGCCATCTGTACGTCTACATGAGGGCTCTCCGCCACCATCTGTGTGTTGACATCACACTGAGTTCCGTCCTCTACTGCGACTGCCGTCTGAGCCCCGGAGGCAGGGCCAGACGAGCAGGTGCAACTATGGTGAGCTTGGCTTTCTGAGAGGGAAACTGAGCTTTCTCCCTCAAAAAACATGTGGCTTCTTTAATTCTATTACAGGGATCATTACACAAAAACAACAAAACTAGATCATTGTCAATACAAGTACAGTACAAGTCTGAAAGACGACCAGTTAAGAGGATTAGAAAATAATCTTAAAAACACGTTTCACAAAAAAAAGGGGGTAAAACGAGGCACTGACTGTATGGAAAACTATAAAAATGGGCTGATTCTCATTTTACAACAATGTGGTGGTGGGTCTCAAATGGTGGGAATATTCCCAAGAATGAAAGAAAAACAAGCAGACTTGTTATGCAGTCAAGTAGGTATTTGTGCCTCTTTTCAAAAGCAGAGCCTGAGCTTCGACAAAATAACTGGGCACCTCCCAGTTTGTCTGAGCCGCGGACTTTGAAGAGAGCTCAAGTTGCAAACGAGCAACGACAGCGAACCAAAGCCTCCTGTGTTCCTCTGAGTGTTAAATAATAGCAATTACCCTCGGGAATGTTACCTGCACAAATAAGGCGAGTCGGGGAAACTTACATTTACTACCATCACTTTTTAATGTGGGCTCGCATTCGACAATAATGTCAGAAACCAATGTCCTCACACAGATTTCATGTGCTGTCAAACACTGAACTCGTCCACTGTCAGAGGATCTGCTATGCACTGCAAATCTCAAGCATGTTTGACACAAAGGGGACTTGCTCGGTACCAGCAGGGCCCCGACCTTCTCTGAGCAGGATGGAAATATTCTATTTCTATTTAACTTTTGCTGCCTGCCTGGAACTGCCACAAACCAGTTAACCCTTATTTAGTTTGACTCACAATTCTGTAGTGCAGTGTGAGACATGGTTCCAAGAACTGTTCCGATCAGCATGAAAGTAACTCTGCATCACAGCATCAGTTACATGCCTCAATTATGAGTAGAAATATGAATGGTATAAGCTCAGCCCTCCCTAGCCCAACACGTTCTTTGACAGCTTGAAACCTGCTGACTGAAAGACGTTGACTAAGGGCCTGTTCAGACCCGGCATCAACATGCATCTTCGGGGATCCGTTCACAAGTAGACAAGCTCTAAGTTCAGGTGTGAATGCACCCAAGACACATTGAGATCTGATCCATAGCATCACATTCGGAGGTGGTCTAGGACGCATTCGGCCAAAGCCTTTTAGCAGTGTGTATGTTAATGTGTCCATAGCCGTACTGAAGGACCACCTACTCAACTGAAGTGTGTGTGTGTGTCTGTGTGCTACTCGAGCAAGGTGATCCACAACAACTTGGGTTACTTTGCGCCTATACTTCAGGAAGGTAATAAAATAACCGCAAACGCTTCGTCAATCCCACATTGTAACTGCAGCAGCAAATACTTTGCGAGTTGCTACAAGCGCTAACTGAAGGTCCGTCTCCTGGAGCTGCCACCCGCTCTCCTGCTGGCAAAGAAGTCTCCTGGCAATGGGGAGAACAACACTAGAAGGATTTAATCCAATAAGCAAACTATCAAAACATACAAGGACTGCAGTTCTGTGGATCTGGACTCTATTGCTCTTCCTCAACGACAGGACGATTCCATGACACACTCAACACCAATCAGAGTCAGATCAGCTCATACTGCAAAGTCCTCCACTCCTTAGCATCAATGTGAGCACAATTGTTGCTTGCTTGTGCCCCATTGTGGCTTTATTAACCCTCTTAAAAAAGATGGCGAGAAATGCATTTGCAGAAAGAAATCAGTTGCATTGGTTGACGTAAAGTGCTGTGGAAATTATAGTACTTGACCCGAGTCAAAACTGTGTACCATGATTATTATTGTCATATTCTCAAATCTTTAAAATCAATTTAGCTACCCATTGATTTCGCATTAAACATGTGCTGTTGCCTCAGCGAGTGAAACCATATTTTTCATGTTGGGGCTACAAATTAATAGCAAACGCTTTGAGAAGCTTTTAGGTGGAGGTTCATCGTCATTACTGGGGATAGTGCATGTGTGTGTTTGTATGTGAGAGAGAGAGAGAGAGAGAGAGAGACAGAGAGGGCTGGACTTGACCTCACTGCTGCAGGGCAGCCAATAATAACAAGTCATTCTTTACAAGTCAGACCTGCACTCCCTCTGGATGATTCTGCACAGCTTTGACGGATCTCACAGATGTGTTTCTTTTGGTGTACAGGATATTGTATCTCTTGTAGGATGGGCATGTTTCTCTTCTCTAAGAAGCAGCTATTTAAGGATACAGTACATAAACATACAAGTACACAGCGGCAGTTATGCAAGCAGGGCAAAGCAGAATGTCGGGAATCACCGAATCAATACGCTCTCTAATGGACACTGGGGTCTGCTACCATCTATACAGTGCAACTCTACAAGTCTCATCAGCAGCAACATGCATGAAGAGCTAGATAAAGAAGAAATGAATAAAAAGCTCCACAAAACCTGTGTGTAAAAGAGTCGGTAAGTGGATTACTGCTGTGAACACCGCATTCCTTCCTGTTCTGACCTATCACATCTCCCTTCTATTCTCCTAAAATAACATTTCTAGGGGAATATTCAAAGCACGTTCGAAAGAAGCCTCAGTCTGTTTAGCACAGCTGTACTTTGTTTTTTTTTTGTTTTTTTAAACAAATTTGAAGAACTGTGGAACTATACACTGTACGTTATGTCACCGTTTTTCCAGCTAACCTCAAAATGTCAACCGTTGCATCATTTTGTCTGCTGTTACTGGAGCAATCTGAATGTCAAATGTTTACAATATGAGATTCAATGTCATGATCTAACAACATTAGCGCTGGCTGCCCTCAGGACAGGAGCTTGCAGAAACATGTTCAGTTCTTCACTGTACACGCAAGAAAGAAGTTCAAAAACATATTCAGCACACTCCCCTCCAAAGCCCTTCGATCCCTTTATAGACATTGTAAAAAAAAGCAAAAGTAACATCCTGACATAGACACTTTCAAAGCCAAGACTCGTCCCGAGTAATCAGTCTATTGAAACCAAACAGGTTTTAATCTCTTTCAGAATAATATCCGACATGCCTACAGGATGCAAATAAATGCCGTCTGTCAACTGGAAGCCTTTACAAAAGCAAACAAGTGTGAGGCCGGCTGTTTTTACTGGAGATGTAGCAGTGACAGCTGGGGAAGTGTTAACACGGTCAGAGACAAGATGCACCAAATGGATCCTCTCCAACATATTTACTAGATCACACTCCCTCTCATGAAGTGATGCATCACATAAATGTGCAGCACTCTCATGGGATACAAACATGCCAGGAAAACACCCCAAATGACGATCCTTCACCTTCAAAAAGAAAATTGAATGGTGTCATGAATTATGCAGTAATGTTGGGAAGAGTAAACAGATGGATACTGTGCGTATGGGTGCAAAAACGCACACCATAGTCAACCTCTGTAGCTTTACGTGCATTCATTAATTTGTGATGGACCAACTGAGGAGAATCGACCCATAGTTTCACTAAAAATGGAAACCCTGTCTTTCGTGGGACATCATGGGCGTGTCTCGTGTCTTTAGGTGCACATGAGATCCCTCAGTGAGCAGTGGGAGAAGTACTCATATTAAAGCCTGAGATGGGTAAACACACATGCTTCTAATTAATACACTAAATGGGAATATAAGTGAGGAATAACAAAAGATCCAACCTTTTAAATATGAAACCTGCAAAACGTGTGAGGGGTATTAGCCTGTATGACATTTCTAACATATATGTTAATGAGGTATGCAACTGCTAACATGTTGAGAAGGAAAAAAAACTGTTTATAAATGTTGCAGGAAAACTCACTGACAGGTAAATGTGCTCAAACAACACCTGAAACAAACCACATCACACACTCACCTGTCTGTGGGCTGCTAACGTTATCACCCGGTGATGTCAAACGGGGACAACTCCGGTGTCAAACGTAACGCGTGTGTGTGAGAGAGAGAGAGAGAGAGAGAGAGAGAGAGAGAGAGAGAGAGAGAGAGAGAGAGGGAACGGTGGGTGGTCGGTGACGCCGAATGCTGACAGAGCCGAAGTTTTACACCGAAAAACAAAGGAGGAGAAGAAGAAGAAGAAAAAAAAGCCGGGTGTTGTACGGTGGCCTCGGTCGAACGTTCGCTAAAATAAGTCCCGTTTCATATTGTCGGTTACTCCGTCCCCCCGTGTGTGTTGTTCGGTCCTCTTGGTAGTTAAAGTGTGCCTCTCCTCGTCTCTGTGTGTGAGCAGCAACACACACCGGCTGAGTAATTCAACACACTGAATGGTGGGAGGAGTGTGTGTGTCTGTCTTTTTATCTCCAGCCCTCCTGTACAGTGGGAGAGCGTCACCAAGCTGACTTTGTGGGCACGCTGAGAGTAACCGTTGGTCCGTTTTACTGTCCCGTTGCTTCGCCTTAAAGCCGTCCACGTCCTTTAAATCTGTCGGAATTACCAACATTTAGATTTAGAATTAAAATGTGTTCACGAGGTCTCAAATGTCTTTGTGATAATTTATTGTCAGTGCACACGTAGTGAGATCCATGAATGGACCACTAAAACAATCATTATCGGGGTCCTTCGTTGGCCGATCGTTCGTAAGCAAAAATTCCGATGTTACTTGAACGTAGCATCGTGTGAATGAATTTGCAGCCTGAACGTGAGCATAAAAAAGCATTTTATCACTCTGTTCATTATGATAAAAGCATACCCATTAGGCTTCACTTTGCTGATAGTGAGAGATAGTAAAGAAAATGCAGTTGTGCTATTTGACGCATGAAAAAGATTAAAAGTCATGAAGAGAATCTGCTAGGTTTATTCATATCAAATCAAATCCTGTTCTTATCACTTCTGTTTTTTATTCGATCTGATATCCTCATTTTCTGTGATTGTTTGTCCACTTTAACAAGGGGTGAAGTCTACTTTCCAGTATCATTGTAGACCATCTCGTCTGATAAAAATGAACTCTTCAAATAAGTCTCAGACATCCACAAGGCAAATAAACAGAGTAAACAAAGTAAATGTGGCACACCCTAAAATGTGACCACATTGATGTTAATGTATGATTTAATTTGTCACTGTTTATTTTGAACGATTTAATATGTAGAACATGATTTTAGGGATTGAAGTAATAATTACAGAGTGTAATCTAAACATATGGACATAAACATAAACATAAATTGTAACATAAACAATCAAAACACCAAATGTCACACAGCCCTTTGTGTGTTTTCCAGGTTCAGACTTTGTCACCTTTGATCATATTGACACGTACCAGATGACTCATCGAACAAAACAGATTTATGGATTTCTGCCACAAGAACACCATCTGAAGTCATAATCAGAGACAGAATGTAACGTCCGAAGTGCCTCGTCGACCAATCGAGACACACTGTGACTCATGGTATTCATCCTGATTTGTCCTGATAGCTGTATAACACAGGGCCACTAATAGGGCCACAGTGTTGATGGATGATGTCAGATGTTGACTTCTTGTATGGGGGGGAATTTCCACACAAAATATATTTGTTTTGGTATCAACACTGATATCAAAAACTACATTCAACCACATTTTAACCTCAATTTAACATGTCAAATACCAAGAAACCCATTGCACTGACTGAATACATGCAATGTAACCCCTAAATTGGAAATCCAAACAGTACTGTTCTGTCTAAAAGTTTTAATTAAACATTGAAAAACATGTTTAATTACAATGACTCTTGATTAGATGGACTGATTCTCCTGTAGATCATTACTCAAAAGGTGAGAACCAAAGCAGAGCGATCGACGACCCACTGTCACTAATCATTTAAGTGCATTTATTATATACCGTTTAAGGTGATATGTTTAGTTAACTGTTTATTCAATACATTCCTGTTATTCTCGTGTCATCAGGTCCGAGACAATGACCGGTATAGTCAGCAGGTCTCTGGTGTGTGAAATGACTCATCAGCAGATACAGATACAGTGTTTGGAGCGTTCAACCATTTTCAGATCAGTAGTCCATTAAGAAGATTTCTATTTATGTGTCAAGTTGAGGAGGAGTTGGGGTTAAAAGGAGCATCAGAATTATCACCAAGGAAACGTGATGTTGCCAAGTACATTAGCATCATATTGATGGAAATGAGGAGTTTGTGTGCGTGGATGTGTATCTATCTTGAGACCTGCTACCTGAGACTATATTCAGATTAAAACAGCACTTTGACCACATCTTAATATTCTTAGCATTTAACATAACTTCAATGCAAATAACTAGATGTTGAGATTATATCACCTCACATCCCTGCAACACACACACACACACACACACACACACACACACACACACACCTTGACATTGTCTCTCCGAGAGCATCTCTACAGGTGGGGAAACAAGGGAACTGTTCCTCTCAGGACCATTTCCTGTGTGGCATATCCCCGTTTGATGTGGCAGACCCGGGCCTCCACAGGCAGGCGTTAGGCAACAGCTCCAGCTGCTGCGCTTCGTTATGATCTCCACCCATTTTTTAAAATGCCACCCAGAATCCACAGGCAGGAAGGGGTAGGACGGCAGGTAGGGGTCTCCCTCAGCAGGTGGTGTTTACAGCAGGGTGGAGGGTTTGTGACTGAAAAGGGCACAGGGCACAGAACGTGACTGGTGCAGGGAGAGAGGGGGAAATAATGAGAACAGCAACGCAGACATTGACAAATGCCAATTCAGCAGCTTGTTATGATGCTGAAGGTCTGCTGGAATTTCAGAGGCCTCACTGCACTGGAACAGAAACTTAATATAACAAATCTCTGTGGGGAGTCAGTATGAAATTAATTACTTTGATATTAAACACTTTGTCCAATATATGTGACAACTATCCCACAGAAGCCAGAGACAAATGCTGATTTTCAGGCAAAGGAGTATTTTGATTTAAAATTTCATTACTTTTGCCACACTGGACATATGAAAATAGAGACATGTGTCAGTGGGCGCTGAACACAAAGTGGAGGTCACTGTGGCTCGAACTCCTTTTATTGAATATCAAACGATACTTTATTTGGTTTATTTGTGCCCCATCTAGTGGTTGTTTGTCCACAATGCAATGCCACAGCTAATACAAATATCTACAGTGTCTGAACTGAAAATGATTTCCACTGGTTCTTGGAATCCTGGAGACATTCAGGGTTTATAGAGCCTAAGAGCCTGAGGCTTGGTCTTTACTTTCTGTGCAAAAAATCTTCTTTTTGCATATTTTTCTCAAGCACATAGTGGAAAATAATACAAAAGTCCATCAAATAAAGATACAATTAAAAACATCTCTAGCCTAAAAGAAAGAATACAAACCTGAGTATAACCTTAATTAATTACTACAAAGAAAACTTTGATGGCGTTGGATGAAGTTTTCAAACTTTTCCCACCAGGGGGCATGTTCGGTCAGTATTTAAACCATTAGAGGGCTGCTGCCTTTACTTCATAAAGCTAGATTCAGTACAGACTGTTACTCTACTAAAAAATGAAAAAAAATGATAATTTGTTATTTTTTCAAGAAAGATTTTAAACGTGATCAACTTTGCTATGCTAATAATGTGATAGAATATTGATTTGCCCCAAAAAATTAATGAATTTCATATTTTGAATACATTTAAAATCAGACACATCAACATCAATGTCAGAGTAACTTAAATATATGATTAATTAACTTAAAGATGAACTGTTTGGTTACAGAATAAAGACAGTGGTATGATAATAATACTTTTTTTTGGAGTACAAGATTGTTTTTAGGGAGCAGTACTTGAACTGTTTTAGATGTAGCAGTGTTTATATTCCATGTAAAGCAGCAGTTACAACACTGCAAATTATGTCTTCAAAAATCCGGTCTGGTTCATTGTTACCTCACCACAGCGAATGTGAGTCTGGTTTAGATTGACGGAGCACAGATTACAAACTGTACATGATCCTGCAGCTTTCTGCGCTCATAGACACAAAACATCAGAAAGTTACATCATACAGCAAAGCTGAAATCATTCCCTGGTCTTGCGTCATGGTCCTCTTGGCAGCTGTGCTCTGCTTCCTTCAGAGGAGTCTTTGTGTCCAACATTTCCCTCAGTGCGTAGTCAGTGACAGAATGGCACGATCACTACCAACAAAGACAGATGTTTAACATATATAATCTATAAAACAGGAAGAAAACTTTTTTTTCCCCCTCAAGGTTGATACATTTTGTTCAGTAAACAACAATATTGCAGCCCATCTGGAAAGTATATCAGAGAGGAAACCAAACACGAATCCGTCTAGAGATAAGCAGAAAGAGAGGTGTTTAGAAACCCCCTAAACAGTTGCAACAGACTGCCAAAATCCTGTTAGTCTTATTGTTTGAAGGACTAACACAGATGGTAAAACAGGAGAGCGACTGAACTTTTAGACATATACCGTCTGTTGTCTTCTACTGTAGTCACTTTTACAACAAGGCAGCCGCATGAACAACTAACTTGATAAGCAACAAACACTTTCAGTTTATACAAATAATAATGATTACCTAACTTTTACCCAGTCAATACTTTTTAAAATATTGATAATCCTGTTTGTAAAAGTGTTAGTATTCTGCCAACCATTGACATTATCATTAAAATCCAAATGGAAATGATAAGAAAACCTGCAAGCACAAACTTATTGATCAATTCTCTTTTAGCAACTTACATAAGAGAGCCACAGCTGAGGGTGCAGCTGATAAAACGACTGGTGGCCAGATGTTGAGTGGGCTACTGTCCTCAAATAGCAATTAATTGCTGCAGTTGTGTGAGAGTCACTCCTCCCTCCGAGGTCTGTTAATCCTGCTCTTGGTTCATGACTTTACTTTATTCTCATTAAAAGCAATCTTCTCACTGTCTTGATTGGTGGTGACATATTGCGTCATATAGTTTTCTCATTAGTCTGCTTTGAGATTATGCACTTTTACAAAATGAGTCCCATCCTTATCGTACAAATACACAATCTTCTTTCTTTTTTTAAAAATGTTCTGCACCTGTGAGCATCTTTTCTTTCCGCTTTAATTGATTGGACCTTCCAGGCCTTTACCCGAGGGAAACCAAGACAGGATTTATTTTAAGATGGAATGTGTGCATTAGAAGATTTGACCAGACTTGTTTGACAGAGAAGTTAGCTTCACTCTGCACATACTGCTGAGGAATTTTAGTGTCAACTGTTGATCCAGAGGCTTCTTCAGAAGGACAAACACCCTCTGAGGGGGCGGGAGAGGGGCTGCAAGCCTGGTCTTGTGTCAAACCTTTCAAAGGGGAAAATGTGAATAATGTAATATATGAAATTAGACAAGAGGGTTGCGGAGGTATAGGATTTGGGGAGCTTTTTTTTTAACCTCAAACTTTCATAGAACTTTCTGGTTGCCTGCCCCAACAAGTCACAGAAAAGGATACAGGCCACTCATTAGTTGGCATGGCAGGGCAATTTGGGGGATTAAGAGATGGATGGAATTCCTCTGGTTGGAAAATAGTAATTATAGTGTATGTACTGCAGAGTGATCACTTATCTATCAAATGTCTTGCTCTGTCCTTCTATAGGGGATAAGAATGGAGCAAATTTGTCATTGATTTCGTAGATTCTTTACACAAATTACATCGGAAAAAAGGTATCATTACGACTATTGTTCAACTGTGATATGATAATGCAGACATTAATATTAATCCGCTGTGTGTGACTAAACAGGTTGACACAAGTATTAGTAACTTATTCTGTTTTGTTTCCTCTGGTCGGGACACGGCAGTTTTTACGACCCCCATCCTTCCACCACCCTGCAAGCAGCAGCTGAGTTGGACAGACGTGGCACTGTGGAGGTGGGGGAAGGGCTGCAGATCTTCTGGGAAGCTTTTAAAGTTCTGGACATTTCCATTTGTGGTTTGACATTACCAACAATGTAAAATCACTGCTCCTCTTTTGTGGACATTTGCAAACAATGAGCTCATTCACTGATGTTTTGCCTACTGACATTTCAGAAGAGTTGTGCCCTAAAGAGGCTTGTGCACTCAAATTAACTGCAAAATCAATGTTTACATACCACATATTTTCATGTTTAAGAATCATTCAGTTCAAAGTAAAACACATCTTTTACATATGATGTAACCAGTGTTGGATATTGAGTCAGCAAGCAGTTTTATAACTTAGATGCTGAAGAGTAGTTCTGGTTATAAGCAGCTAAGACTGATCCAGAATCAGATTTTCTCTAAATTTCTCTCTGCAGACACAGGAAGGAAAGTTTCAAAGCTGAGCCCGGACCAGTGCTGAAGAGTTAACCTCAGCCGACCCCTCCCATTCCAGCCTGTGGTTTCAAGGGGGACGTCCCAGCTCCCAGCTTCCTGAGGAAAACACATACACCCTCATTTGAATATCCCATTCCCACTTCTAGAAAGTTCTCTCTCAGGGTATAAAGAGCAGGAGAGAGTCCTACAGCGGACACAACTCAGAAGAGAGACCCTGCGTATCTGTGCCAGGTAAGGATTAGAAGATAACCATCTCTATTGTCAGGGAGGAATGCAGAGGGTGAATGGGGTTCTTTGTTTTCATGATTCACAATTTCATTGCAACTTTTTGTTCTCCATTTTAACCCGTTCTCTTCTATCTCTCTGGCCATTTGACCTGCACACAGAGTCTTATAGTTTATCTGTTGTGAAAGAAGAATACATCTT
Organism: Anarhichas minor; assembly: GCF_050575085.1. Taxonomy (NCBI): domain Eukaryota; kingdom Metazoa; phylum Chordata; class Actinopteri; order Perciformes; family Anarhichadidae; genus Anarhichas; species Anarhichas minor. The sequence goes on from NW_027466472.1 coordinate 3,377,863, forward strand.
TAGTCTTCATACAAATTATCCCAGCATGATAAAGGTTGTCCTCTTGCATGTTACTTCTTTGCCCTCTATTCACATGCATTGAGTGCAATCAGATGGAGGGAACTCAAAATGCACCCAATCTGGATTTTTGACTTTTTTTTGATGAAGAGAGGTTCAAAAATGTCCTTTAGAAGTTAGTGCTGCTCGTTTGTGGCACAGCTGACTTGATTCATGTTTTTTTTTTTCTGGGTCACAAACAGACAATGAAAAACATCCAAGTGTCTGATTGTGATAGAGAGATGACTAACCTGTACGTATAGTAACCCAAACTTAAATGTTTTTAGTATAAAGATTGTAAACTAGGATATAAAATGGAGAAATTATGCAACATAGAATATGCCTCCACCAGAGCTTGTATAATGTTTCACTGCCTGCTCTGTGGAGATTATTACATACAATTCTTGTCTTTCAGAATGAAAATTGCAGACATCAAAACTTCTCAAGGTATCCGAAAATTATGCAAAATTTCTGCTGTATCGCAAACAAATACAAATACAGAGATGCAGACAAAACCCTAAATCAGAATGGTGGATGAGGATCAGAAACGTGTTGCCGCTGCAGTGGGTTAAATTCAGCCCTTTGCATTTGGTCCTTGGTGTGAGAGTTATGGGTCGAGTTAGATCTAGCTTGCAGGGACACACCCTGTCTCTGAGACAAAAGATGGCTGCTTCAGAGCACAAGTAAAAGAGTCCTGACTTCTTCTGGCTCGAGATGAAGTCATTAAAGTGCAGACGTGCAACAGTTAAATTACAATAAGTGCAGAGAAGCATCATATTTCAGTGTCGAGTCAGAGCTTCCCTCTGAGCTCCAGCTATACAGCTAAGTCTCAGCTGCTGCCGACGTGGCGAGGAACATGTCTGCCTGAAACTGGAGGCGTTCCCAAGCTGCTGTGTGGGCTGAGCCAATCCTGCCACGAACCGCTGCCCACAATCATAGTCTGCGTCCTGCTATTTTGTTTCTGATATATATTATTTTATGAAATCAAAGCTGTTCTCAAGATTCTGACGTGTGCCTTCAATCTTACACTCAATACACATTAATTCGATTTTAGGAAACCAGCCCAGTTAACGAGATGTTAACCCTGTCCATGTCTTTTGTTCCTTCTGCACAGGCTACAGCTGCTTTTGGAGACAGACAGGATGTGGATGACTAACATTGTAGCTTTTTGTCTGCTGGCCCTCGTGGCCTCTGCAGAGGAAAAGAAGCTGAGCAGCCACGCCATCATGCTGGCTGACAACAGCGCCAATCTGGCCTTCAGGTCTGACATCTATACATTACTGTGATTACAATTAAGTGTATATCATAAAGGTGCACTTTTTGTTTAAGCATTTAATCTTTCTTGTGATTTTGATTCAGCCTCTACCACAACATGGCAAAGGAGAAAGACACAGAGAACATCCTCATCTCTCCTGTGGTGGTGGCCTCCTCTCTGGGCATGGTGGCTCTCGGTGGCAAGGCCTCCACCGCCTCCCAGGTCAAAACCGTCCTCAGTGCTGACAGACTGAAGGATGAGCATCTGCACGCAGGCCTGTCCGAGCTGCTCTCTGAGGTACTTAGAACAATATGAAATACTGTATGTGAGACCTCAAACTCACTCTCAAACTTGACCATCAGTACTTTTTATATAGTGCTCAATTTTCACCATTTATACGTTGTCCCTTCCCAGGTGAGCGACGCCAAGACACGCAACACTACCTGGAAGATCAACAACCGCCTGTACGGCCCCAGCTCCGTCTCCTTTGCTGATGATTTTGTGAAAAACAGCAAGAAGCACTACAACTACGACCATTCAAAAATAAACTTCCGAGACAAGAGGAGCGCAGTGAACTCCATCAACGAGTGGGCTGCCAAGGCCACAGATGGCAAGCTGGCTGAGATCACCAAGGATGTGCAGAACCCAGATGGAGCCATGATCGTCAACGCTATGTTCTTCAAGCGTGAGTATTAATAGTGTCTTTTATTCATAATTGAAACACATGGAGATGTCTAATGATTGTGTAACCGAGGGTTTTGTCCCACAGCTCACTGGGACGAGACGTTCAACGATAAAATGGTGGACAACCGTGCTTTCCTGGTTACCCGCTCTTTCACCGTTGGAGTTCCCATGATGCATCGAACAGGTGAGTTTCTCAAACGTCTCCACTTCTGTCCATATCTCATTATGTCTCCAAAACGGCTTCTGCCAACAACAATGCAAACAAGACAAGATATCTGATCTGTCTGCTTTCCGCAGGTCTGTATGACTTCCACGATGACAAAGAGAACCGTATCTTTGTGCTGAACATGCCTCTGGGCCAGAAGCAGGCCTCTATGATCCTGATCATGCCCTACCTCCTGGAGCCTCTGAAACGCCTGGAGAAACTCCTGACCAGGAAGCAGGTGGAGACCTGGATCAGCAAGATGGAAAACAAGGCTGTGGCCATTACACTCCCCAAAATTGAAGTGGAAGTCAGCCACAACCTGCAGGTAAATGGTGGCCATTTGATGGTTGTAACAATATAGAATTCAAGTATTAAAGACATTTAAGAGTCAACCAACAGCCCTTTGAATTGTCGCCGTCTTTTCTAGAAACATCTGGCTGAGCTTGGCCTGACCGAGGCCGTGGACAAATCCAAGGCTGACTTGTCCAATATCTCGGGAAAGAAGGACCTGTACCTGGCTAACGTCTTCCACGCATCAGCCCTGGAGCTGGACACAAAGGGAAACCCGTTCGACAACAGCATCTACGGCTCCAGCAAGTTGAGTGACCCCAAACTTTTCTACGTGGATCACCCCTTTATTTTCCTGGTGAAGGACAACAAGACCAACTCCATCCTCTACATCGGCAGAGTGGTTAAACCAAAGGGAGACAAGATGCGTGATGAGCTATAATGTTAGCGTCGTGAATTGTGATGGATAGCTTTTGTTATTTCTGAAACGATGGCAGGAAACTGTGTATTTTTGGTATGAACTTTACCTCATGAGCACATTCCAATAGGCAACCTGTGGACTGAGCACATGAGCTTACTGTGTCAGGACGCGCTATATTTTCCCAGGGAACAGTTCTGTGTAAACATTAGGTCTCAGCCTTAAGACCCCTTGCATTGAATAATGTTCTTAATTGCAAATATTTGCCTCATTTAAGATCAACATAAACCAACGGCGGATGACGGCTTATGTTAAGTAAGTTTTCTTGACACCCTGTTTTTGTCACTATTGCTTTGGCTACGATCCATGTGTGATTTCTTTTATCATCTTTAATGTTTAAAGAAGACAAAAAAGATCTTTGCACAAACTCAGTTTATTTTTTATTTTTGCCTGCTTCGTCTGCACTGAATTGTTCCCCTGCACGAGTTGAGTTTGTGGAGGAACGCTGGCAACAGTCTGGTGCTTCATTCATGTTCACTTGCCAACCACGTTGTGCTATTTCTGTCACTGTATTCCACAAAGAAGCTGTTGGAATTGTGTGTTATGTAATAATGTGTTGATTTTTCAATAAATAATAACAAAGACGATCTTTGTGTGTGTGTTGCACATCATGTCTGAACACCATCCAAACTGAGTTGACAGTCTTCTGGAGCGTTGAACAGAGGAATGTGTAATCGTTAGAGTTAACAGCTCAAAGGAAAAGGACAACGGTCTTTCCAGTCGGCTGGAGGTCAAACAATCCTCCCAGGTCTGGAATGTCGGTGTTATTGCTAATCTGCCATAGACAATATCCACAGATTTCTGTGGTTCATTTCCCCCAGCACAACTGGCCTGAATAATAAAACCAGAGGGATCTTTGTTGGGACGGTCCAAACTGAGAAAAAGAAGGCTCTGGAGTGCAGGGTTCTCATGGTGAGTGGGAATCTTTTACAATTCTATAGCACAGCAAATAAAAAGGTTCAGCTGCATCACAACAGGTTGATAATAATAATTAGAAACTTCATACAGCCTCTGCATTAATATTAAGACTTTTCATGTATCGTCAATTTCACTGCAAATTAAAAAAACATACAATGGAAGTCTTCAATCTTACAAAATGGTCTAACCACCTTGAATGAAATAAATGCCTTCTGGGTTTCAGCGTAAGAGCTGTAGCGCCACCCTGTGGTTGCAAAGAGGAAGAGGACTGGTTACACTGCAAGGAAGGCCAACTGATGAAGGAGTTACAAATGAATTATTTAATAACTTAACTACGTCTTATTTACATACACCTTATACTTTGCAGTGCAGTAATAAAATACAAGACAAATAACAACATATAAGTTACACAATATACATGTTTCTGACCTGGTGTTGTTTTGCACACCAAGCATGAATTAAGCTGCTCCTATAATGAACATTAAGATGATGAGATGCAGGGGATTATTTCCAAATGTTATAGGAAAACAAAAGGGTTGGCTGAGAACTGACTTCATATTTTGGGTTTAGGTTAAAACAATACTTTCACAAATACACTTCAATCAAATAATATATTTCAATGCTCTCAAGTATCCCCTTTAGCTTACATGCTGTTATTGCTCTTTACTTGTTAATAATAAAAAAAGAAATCCATTCAATGTTTCTTAGAGTGAATCTTATTTTTTATGGGGCTTTTCAGCGGGTGCACAGCTCCCGTACACATCATGCATTTCCAGTTGTGATTAACACTTTCAGTTGTGACTAACATTGTACACACAGTTTTCTCTCCTGAAGTCAGTAATACAACTTAATGGATTTATATGGATTTATATACAAAAGATTCTGACATTACAAAGGGATATTTAATTTAGAGGGCATTTTGGTTGTTGCAATGAATAAAATGTCTGTGTGAGCATCAACACAGAGATCGTGCTTCCATATTAACATGCCAAAGAGAGGTTATAAAGTTATTATGATGGAAAAGAGTTGTTTAAGTGTTGAAAAGATTACTTAACAGAAAACAAAAAGAATCATCATTTTGATTACTTTTGTTGCATTATCATGACTCTCCAAGTGCTGTCACCCGTTCATCAGTGTAAATAAAAAGATGACAAAGCTTGAATGGGCTTGAATAGACATGACATATGCGCGTGCACCGTAAAGTGTAATAATATGCGCGTGCACGTGAACAAGTGTGCATGAGGCGCGTGCATTTTTTTTTTAACATTTTTTTTTTTTACATCGAATTTGCATAATGATCTGAAAACTGAACTTTTTTGCGCGTACATGAGAGTGCGTGTGTATGGGAGTGCGTAGAGGGGTGTTTGTGAGACTGAAACTTATTTAGGCCTACTCATACTGTAGATCAGGGGTATTCAACTACAATTCCAAAAGGGTCAGATTAAGAAAATCTCCTCAGGCAAAAGTCTGAAACATTACAATAATATTTAACTCGCGCTATTTAGTGCCATATATAAATATATTCAAGAAGCCTACACTCTAAATTATTTCACCGTAAATTAACAGTAACTTACTGGCAGCAGGGACGCCAGTAAGTTACTGTTTTTTTACGGTACACTACCGTAATTTACTTTTACTGTATCATACCGTATACTGGATTACGGTACGTGATAGTAGGATAATTAGGTTTTACCGTGATTTTACGGTATATGCCAGAATGTTACCGTTTATTTACAAAGGGTAATACAACCCGCTACCTTTGCATTTAATTCCCAAAAATTGAAAGAACAACAATAGACATTCAATACATAATAGTTGCAGTTTATTACATGTTCTCAAATAATAAAGGGACATTTGTATTACATCACAAAACTCACAATGTACTGCATGTTTAGAAGAAAACTGTTATGGTCGGTTTATCCTGGACCCAAACGCAGACACCGGGACAGCAGAGTAGGTGAAAAAAGAGTTTTATTTTGCTTGTCTGTGGAGCCGGTGGAGCATGCAGGTGAAGCATGCAGGTGGAGCAGCGAGGCGGTGTGTGCGGCGGCGTCTGGGCGGCGACGTGGCACGGGACTCGCTGAGGCAGAGGGAAAACACAAGTTAGTTAAAAACGTCAAAAAGGCTAACTTTCCCTAAGAGAAGATTTAAACTCAAAGGGGCCGAGGTGTGGCTACCACTGAGTTGAAGGAACAATCTGACGATGAGACTGCAGGAAGCCGGGGTATTTAAGCTGAAGGTGATGATGGTGTAATTGTTGTCAGGTGAGGAGATGAGCCCAGGTGCCGGATGATTGCAGCCGCACTCAAGCCACACACACACACACACAGACAGACAGACAGACAACAGAGGGGAGACAAGCTGAGGTCACAGCGGAGCCGTGACAAAAACTAATAAACCAATAAAATCGTTAATGACCAGCTTAACTGAACTCATTAGCATCAACAGTATAACATTGAATTAAAATAGTATCAAGAACAGTGTAATAGAACTGCTTCACAGTCTAGCTTGATAACAAGTCTTATACACATTTATAGTTAATTTGAACAGCATGAACTCACATGAATGAAACAATAAGGAGAGAGAACACCTTAAAGAGGACTTGACTGCAGCGTCTGGCTGGTTTCCTCAATCTCTGATGACGAGTGACTGTAAACAAACAAAATAAAAACTTTAGAAACACAATGTTCTGAACTTCTGGAAAGTTCTATGACATCCAGGATAAACAAAAGAAGCTTTGGGTGTGCAGCTGTGGGTTTGCCTGTGCCTCACACATGTTAACATATCAATGTAAGTCTTTGTAAAAAGCTAATAGGCCTACAAGAATACCATACAGTTTAAATGAACAGACTATGTGATGAGCTGATTACGTTAGGTGAAGTAATAAAGCTAAGACAATGGACCACAATGGACTAACGTTCAACACTAAAATGAGTTTGATCTGGTCTTAATGTTGCTCCTGGAATAACACACGGGTAACGTTACTGTTAGCGTTACCTCAACTGTTCATCGTCTTGAACACGTCGGTGATCTCTGTTCTCTCCCTTTTGATAATCGTCCTGTTTGCGGTCCTACAGTTCAATAAGAGCACAAGTAAACACAAGTTAGGTTACTAACGTTACATCTTAACACTGTAATCGGTGATTCACTTTATTTATGTTAACTTAACTTGCTATGCTGTTAGCGAGCTAACCTTTCTAAGGCTAATTGAGCTTGAGCTAGCTAACATCACAGAGCTAACGTTAGCTCCACCAACATTAGCAACCTAATGTAATGAAACAGACCAAGTGAAACATTATCTGAGATGTCAACAATTCAATAATCATGAAGACAAAACAATACTAGAGACTTTGAATTTGAATTTCGGATGATAACTTACCTTGGCTCCTCGGTTGATCTCCACATGGCTGTCGCTCAGAAGGATGAACTGAAGCTGTTGTGTCCAAAGTCACGTTCAGGAACAGTCGGTCACGTCTTGTCACTCAAAAATGACTTTTAGGCAATGAGCAGTTTGAATAATAAAAATATTCTATCGTCATTACAGACACATTAACCTACAATAGACAGTACGATGTAGATGGATCGTGATTCACTCAACTTGTATAGAGAAGCGTGTATCCACCTCTTCACAAAAAATACTGTATCATGCTGTTAAATTACGGTAGTCTGCTATTATTGTTAATTGACGGCATTAACTGTTAATTTACAGCATTGACTGTTAATTTACATGTGAGGATGAACATTTAACTGTATGTTACAGTTATTATGAAATACTGTAAGATACCGTTGAAAATCCACCGTAAATTTACAGTAATTCGTTACAGTGTAGTAGTAGTAACAACGTCTCTGTGTAGTCAACAACTGTCAAATCAAATAAAGAAAGTACACATCAATTATATTTGAACAATTAGTATTCTCACTCTTCAAAGTTAACTGGATGGATTATAAATAATACATAAATAAATGTTCTTCTCATTTCAAGTACAATAAGGGCTGGAATAAAGAATAACTGACATAACAGAAAGCTTTTCAAAAATGTGCATCTTGAAATAAAGTAATTCATTTTAGAAAAATCAATTTCACTGAATTGTCTGCAGCTTTAAATTCAGTTAATACAGGTGTGAAGTGATGTTAATAGAAAAGCCACGATATTATATTTTTGTCATCTAAAAAGATAAATTAGTGAGCATGGACTTTATCTGTGGTTATTAACACTTGTTTCAGCTCTATTCTCTCTGTTAACATCATTGTTGGACAGTGAATTAACGTGTTAGGATTCTGATCATATTGGGCTCTTAGGTTTATTTTCTGTGTCTTTATTTCAGATGTGAGTGGGTACGTTTGTTCAAAAGAGTTGTGCATTGCCTCGTAGTTCGCTTGATTTGCCTCTTTTATCAATAGTTACGGTTTCTGAAACATACTGGTTTTAACGGCCTGTGGTAAGAATTAACATATAAGAGTCTGTTCATTCCTGCTTATAAATTCTATTCTCTCTGAACACGTTTCTCTTTTTGGAGAACGTCATGTGAGATATCTTCTTAGATTAGCGCAATCTTCCTGCTCTTCTTTCTATTTCCTCGTCTCTCCCCCGTGTGTCACGGTGTGTGTAAACCTCGCTCGATTCAGGAAACATGTCAGAATACCCATATTTGACTGGCTGAGCTGCATCACCTGATGTGTTTCATGCACCGCTGAACAAGGGCCGTAACGGCTGAATAACACGCGCCGGTTAAAGTCCAATCTCTCAATTTAATATGTATAACCCCGAATTATCTATCGGTTTCAGGTCCTGGGTCCGGATGCAACAGCGTCTAGGTCCTCCAGTGGGGGACCCATGCTGTGTAGAGGCACTGGGTGTCTCCCTTAGAGGGGGGCCAGGAGGGGAGGTGTATGAAAACTGAATGTTTTTTGCGCGTTCATGAGAGGGAGTGTGTGTGTGTGTGTGTGTGTTTGTGTGGCTTGCAGCCTAAGGCATGTCTTTCAGGCTGGGGGAGGGCTATTAACAGGCCACTTAGTGAAGAAACCAGTCTCTTGAAACATGATGTTTTTATTTATGATGTTTGTGTAGCAATATAGTAACAAAATATTCAACTTTAGTGGATATCTTAAGTTTTATTTTTGGCACTGTATTAATTTAAAGGGCTACCCAGAAGGCAGGAGAGCAACATGTATTTTAGAATCTAAAAGAATGGGAGAAAATACAAAAACAACCAGGGTTAAATTAAGAATATTTGTGATGCCAACTACTCTATAATGTGCTGGTAATTAAATATGTCAGTATAATCTCTAAATAGCAGTATCAACTATTACAATTTAATCTAAGTTTACTTACTTATTTTAAACCCAAACAAACGTCTCAATAGACGTTTTTTTTTATTTTTTTTATGTGAAACACCTTGTTTAATTACTATTTCTTGAGTAGCTTGTAGTGTAGTGTCTCAGTCACTGAGTGGGATAAAACATCCATGAGAAGGTGGCTACTCTGAACCACAGGACACCAACCCCACTCTGTAGACAATGAAGGACTGACACAAATTTTCACACTTTTCTGGCACAGATTCACACTCCTCACCCGCACCAAACCACTCATTTCTCAGGGAGAGCATTCCCCACCTTTCAACCTTAAAAGTTAGGAACTGTGTAGCACATGTGTGCAGGTTGCTCCACTTCTTCAGTGTTGAGGATTTTTTCATGTCCACATCATGAATTGAAGCCATTAAAACATTTGCAACTCTTCCTAAAAAGAGGGGTAACTATGTAATAAAGTCACATTGCGTACAGTATGGCTTTATTACACAGGCCATGCACAAGGTCACTGTATGAAATGTACACAGAGAGATGAACAAAATATAAATTCCCCTTTAGGGGTTACGTCAATTCAGATTGTTGGTACAACTATTTTGTAAAACTACTGATTGTTTCATATACATTCACAAAGTCACCCAAGTTATCATGCTTTATCACTTATTGTATAAATGATGATTTTAAATCAACTTGTCATAGGTCAAGACAGTGTGTCATGTGTAATATATTCTTAGATATTTCAAAAATAAAATAAAAATGAGAACCAGAACCATCTTTAAAAGGCTGAAATGAACTGCACATTTGTGTCTCAATAGCACTTAATCACAGTGTAGATAGCTGGTCAGGATTGTGTATACATGTTGGGCTCCTCACAGAAGGTTCACAGGAGTTTTGGTGCCTTTTGGAACTGTTGGCCACTTTGACATTTTGGAGGATGAAAACCAACTGTGAGACTTTTCTACTTTTACTCTTACTTGAGAGGTAAGTTCTATATTGTAGTTTTTTTAGTTTTTTACAATTCAATTTGTTGGTAACACTACTTTGTAAATACTGATCGCTGCATATCCTAACCTAAGTGATTATGCTTTTCCACACATCATTTATATACAATCATTTTTAATAAATTTATTATAGGTCAAGAATGTGTCTCAGGTGTAATATATTCTTAAATGTTTCACAGAAAAATGAGACCCAGAAGAGTTTTTCCTGAAAAAGAAGCCTTGTACTTCATTGCTTCTGAGGAAAGATAAAGTCATGTTTCAGAAAAAATCCATCAGTGAGGAGAAAGCTATGTTATAAGATCAGAATATAAGATTATCTGTTCAATACTGTATGTACATTGGTACAACATTTCATTCAAGAAACTCAGTTCAGTTGCCAGTGAATTATAAGGCAGGAAATGTTTTATTGTTACAGTCTCTGCATTATTTTATAACTATAACTATAATTGTGGATATATGATTATAATACAACTATAATTATAACTATATTATAACTATTACATGTTGCCATGAAAGGTGCAGCCCAAAAATGGGTTAAAGACATAGTTTGACAGTGTGGTAAATGCACCTATTAGCTTTCTTGTCAGGGGTTAGATATGAAAACCAATGCCACTCTCATATTTGTAGACTAAAAACAAAGCCAGCAGGCTGATGAAGTAAAACAAAACCAAAAAGCATGATGTCTCTGGTGTCCGAGGTGTTTTATAACTGTGGACAGAGCCAGGTTAGCGGTCTCCACATGCTTCCACTCTTTATGTTCAGCTAAGCTTAGGCTGTTGTTGTGTATAGAGATTGACCTAATCATGTAACTCTCAGCAAGAAAGTTTTACATGATGAATACTCTCTGCCATAATATATTGTGTACAGCGTTATGATGTTTAATTCTATAAATTTAGATACAGTAATTGTTTTCAAAGGAAGCCTTTTCTTAATCCAAACCCTTAATTAAAGTAACAATGCATATCGTCATCAAGTGTTATAATTGCTGAGATTATTAATGTTGGTTGTTCATGGTATGTGGTGACAGTTGCAACATTTATTTAAACTTGTATCACACTGAATATAATATAATGAATGAATGAATTCCCTTTCATAATGTATTAACCAGGTTATGGGGTAATTGCCACCGAAACCATTGAGCAGGGAGAATTCTTGCTTGAGTGTGTTGGAATACACATCACTGGTCTGGAAGGAGAGGCCCTGTTCAAAGAGTACTCTGATGCAGAGGCAGGATTTTTGTATTTCTACTCCTTTCGGGGACAGACTTTCTGGTAAGTATACAATTGCATGAATGCTCTAACTATATATACTTCAACTTTGTTTAATAATGTTTCTAAGCTGTAATAAAAAATCATTTCACTATGCAGTGTTGATGGCAGTAAGAACACTGCGAGACTTGGAAGATTCATCAACGATGAGCACCTCAAGCCAAACAGCACAATTAAAATAATAAGTAATGCACTGAAGTTACCCTGTCTTTGTTTTGTTTTTTATCATCTGTTTTAATCATACCGTATACATATACTCCTAAACATAATATTATTTGACATAAACACAGAATGACTCCCTGTTGAACTGACTGTAATTCAGATTTTCGTGCTTATGTGACCAACAGATACTGGAAGAACAGAAGAGCCCACACCTGTGTGCATTTCCAATCACACAAATAAACCCCCGGAGAAGAAATTGTATATGACTACGGAGAACCTAACTGTCAATGGAGACATGTATTTATATTTATATTTATATATTCATATTTATATTTTCACATTTTGTTACATGCCACTCAGGGAATCCATCATTTAACTAAGTTAAAGGACTTATTTCACCCTTATTAATAGTGTAAATATGCTTTGCAAACTGGCATAAATTACTTTGAAGCATATGGTTGAAACCTTAAATGCAAAGTGACCCATATATGGTACAACGTAAGAAATGAGTGAATGCTGAAGAAAAGGTGCTTGAATGAAAAGCCAACTCTAAGGGCTAATGGAAGAGAAAGCAATAAAATACTTTGTGCAAAGCCAAAAACAGGGGGAGCCTGAGGAAGGGGATGACTGGAGGGTGTCAATGGGGAGCTTGGAACTGCTGATCAATTGTTGTAATGTAAATAACTGATGTTCCCAACTGCTCTTAACCATCTCAGCACACAGCAGGTATAGCCTATGTTATGGTGACACTTGCCTCTAACATAGTTTGGCATTTCTGTGCTGCAATTTATTATAGGACTTACCGTACATCTCACTTGTTTATAGTCCTGTTATCTGTTCGTTTGTGCACTTTATTTAATATTTTACTGTAAATTTTAATGTTTCTACTTCTTGCACTGTGTTGATTATTTAATGTTATGCACCACCCGTCATGTCATATTCCTTGTATGTGCAACATACCTTGGCAATAAATGGTTCTGATTAGGATTCTGATAACAACAAGAGTTCTGAATCGTTATCCTAGTTCCTAGTCCACTAAACAATCCCTTATAGCTTGAATCCTAGCCATAAAAACATATCCTGGCACCTTACCAAGAGCCTAGATCCATTAGAGGAAAGCTGCCATTAACAGATGCGACGGATAGCTGCACTCGGCCAGAGGGCTTCTCGGCCTTGTGCAGTTACCGGAGGAAGCAGGGTAGACGTCAGGAGTCACGGTAGTGAGCAAAGCCAGGCGAGTGTCCTCGACCACCAGCCTATCAACCTTTTGAAAGAGAGCTGGTTTACTAGTTAGCCCTGTATCAGGGCATAAAACTCCCAGATCTAACACAATATATATAATTATAAATCAGTTTTATGTCAATCCGTGTCAAAATATATATTTATCAATCTGTTTTATATCAATCTGTATAAATATATATATAGGTCAATAAACAGTATATATAGAGAGCAAACATTTAACAGATTTTCTTTTACTTTCTTTTTTGCTGGGTGGGGTTTCTTGGAAATGATCTCACTCTGTGTGTGTGTGTGTGTGTGTGTGTGTGTGTGTGTGTGTATGTGTGTGTGTGTGTGTGTGTGTGTGTGTGTGTGTAAAAGGAGCTACAGAGTGAACCGAAGCAGAACTCTTCCTTCACTCCCGATCAGAGACAAACTGAGGTAAGTTGCTGAACACTCATCTTTTAGTCCACAGTTTCTATGTTTCAGTGTTTATGTGATAGTGAAGATATTGGGTTTATGAACATAATTGCATGATTTAATTTTAGAATTATTTGCTTGTGTTTATTGTTTTTGTAGTTCATCTTTGATAATATAGCAAATACACTTTGGTCAATTTGGCTCCAAGTTTGAGTTTTGTCGAAAATATTTTGATCCATAAGAGGGAGGGAGACGGAGGGAGAGAGAGACACAGACAGGATCTAACTGAGAAGCAGAATCGCTTGTGGACCAGAGTGCAGAAATGTGTTTCTGGTGTGATCATCATGGCCGTGGCTCGCTATGAGGTCGCAGAGTTCTGGACCGATCATTTCCTAAACAGTCCACCATCTCTCTGCTTCTGAATGATGTGAAAATGTTTGAGACTGACCATCAATAAGACAGCTCTCTGCGGTGGTGAGGTGACTGGAGAAGGAAGAGTGCTCTGTGCTCCTGACAGCACATCTATGGTCACTGCAGCCATTTTACACACAAACACTAAATGAAAATTCTACTTGGTGCATCGTTTTGTTGTCATTTTGATTCTTTTGTGGTTAATTTGTGTCTCTTTTTAATCGATTTGCATCTTTTTGTAGTCATTTGTAAGTCTCTTTCTAGTTGGTTTGCGTCTTTGTGGTAGTTTTGAGTATCTATGTAGTTATCTTGCTTTTGCATCTCTTTTGTGATCATTTTTAGTTTCTTTAGTAGTTTTAACCTCTTAATCCCGGAGCCGTTTTTGAGGTCTCTGAGCGAAAAAGCATAGCCCTACAAAACTGACCATAGCTCTGTAACTACAAGGTCGATTTTAATAATTTTTGTTGATATAATCAGATCACAACACCTGTGACATAGTTTACATTGGTCATATTGTGAATATGTTGCTGGTTAATATAGAGAATAAGACATAACACAGCTGAAAGTGAAAATATTCAGCCTCGCCTGGGAAAAATGCACTTTCAGTGATAAAAGGTTATTGAAATAATGCAGCTAGCTCCCTGATTCTTTGCCAAGTCATAGCATAACTGATCAGTAGTTATTAAAAAAAGGTTAAAGTGGAATAAAGTGGAATAAAGTTAAGAATAAGAGGTTTTAGTCAGGCGAGGCATCATTTTCGAACCAGCTGTTGCAGCTCTTACATTGTACTTTTATACACTATATAACTATATATTTCACTTTCTTTATCACTCATATGATTCAATACATCCAAATACAGATAATAGGAATCATATTCATATTCATAACATCATCAGAGCCAGTTTTGGCTGTCATCTGTAGGATTTTCTCATTGCATGTGTGTGTGTGTGGCTGGATCTCAGCCTATCCTCGGTCGATTTCCAAAAACAACCCCTCTTTAGACGCGTCATCGTCTTAGGAAGACTCATGCCAAATTTGGTGGTGATCGTCAACAGATTTCATAGAATAAAGTTGCCAGAAGTGAGGCGTGTACCCCGGCGGAAATTTCCGGTCGCAGGCAGTCTGACCACTCGCCCAAGCCCCCTTGACCGCTCTTATTCTGGAAACAAGTCGGAAGTCAACAGTATGCAGTTGGCAGCAATGACTACAGCTTTGGAACGGAAATTCCGCGACGTTATTATCCATATTTTGAGAAAACTTGGGCGCATAACCACGATTTTTGTCGGCGAAGTTCAGCATGAAGGTACGTTTGATCATCCACCAACGGTTTAGTGCTTCTACGGATCGTAAAACAGAAGTTAGTTACGTGTTCCGCCACGTGTGCTAATGCTAATAAATGCATTGTATGACTGGGTAGCCGTTAGCATGAGGGTACAAACATTGATTTACTGTACTCATAGCGCCGATTTCGGGCCAGGATTTGGTGCTTTTATGCCACGATATTTTTGTGCTTATATGAGTAGCCTATAGTTGTCTTTGGAGTTTATAATAAGTGACTTATATGATGTTGTTGTCCACACGTTGCTGGTTCATCGAAAATAAAAAGTGGCCGTGTCCACACTACTGGCTAATAATCAGGCTATTTGCTGCATGTGAGTTTGAGGGGTTCTGAGCCCGAGAGCCCCCAAATTTGGGGGCGTCGTGCTCAAGAGGTAGTTGTTTTTGTGGTTGTTTTGAGTCTTTTAATTGTCGTTTTTCAGTCTCTTTGTAGTCCTTTTACGTCTCTGTAGTTGTTTTGTGTCTTTTTGTAGTTTTACTTTTACATCTCTTTTGTGGTCTATTGGAAAATGCAGCTTGAGCTGGAAGCTGGTCACCAGCTCAAGGTCAATCCCAATGTCCCCCCTGAAGCCTTAAACCCTGAACCCTCAGGGACTTAACTGATGTCACCTGGTGAATGATTGATTGAGTGTGAAAGGCTGCAAAGGTATGAAATGGTAGAGATGAGGATCACATTGGATGACACCAAACGCATTATATGTAGTTTTATAAACTTTGTTCAGGAACAGGGCCACGCCCAGAACACCGCTCATTTCCTCTGCACAGAGTATTTAAACACAACGAACCCGTTCACTCCCTCTTCGACTCTTGTCTTCACACGACGTAAGACAGACGCTCTCTGACTCAGCAGACGAGCAACGCTCCATCCCTACCCCACATCCCCTCTATCTCGACCCATCCTGGCATCCTTTCATGTTCTGTTACTTCTACCTTCCATGTTCCACCCACCTCAGCCAACTTCGGCTAACTCCTCCCACCTCTACCGGCTACCCCAGCTGCACAGACCGCTCCAACAACAGAACAGGTAGGTATATGGCACAGCTAAGGGAGCAGCTCGGGGTTGGTTTTCTTGCTAGGGACACAACAGTTGTTTTGTCCTGCTTCGACGGCTTATACAGTGACAATCGGTCCTTGGCCGCTTGAATTCTCATCCCCCACACCTTCCTCCGCGATCTACGAAACGCATCCCTTAGTCATAGTAGCCATTCTTTTGGGGCATGAGCGGTCCATTAAAGACCATTGCCAACCACTCGGAATTGCGCAGAATATAGCGCCTAAACGGCTGCCCCTCACTTCGGACCTCCTCACCCTCGGCTCAGGTCATCCATTTTTGGGGACTCTGCACCGCCAGAGCTTCCGAAGAGACGGCCCCCACCCTACAGTCTCCAGTCCCCCCGTTCCCGCCAGCCGCCGGACATCAACGGCCCCCCCATCGATCGCCTAACCTCCTTTCTACAAACCCTCCTCGCTTCTTCTTCCTGACATCCCTTCATCCCTCTACCCTACATCCCTCTACCCCAGGGGTGGGCAAACGTTTTGGCTCGGGGGCCACATTGAGTTTTAAAATTTGACAGACGGGCCGGGCCAGTAGCAGATGAATGGAGTGTTTGTGTGAACTAATATAAATTACAAGTACAATTTAATTTCAGCGGGAACAGTGTTGTTGGTCACCCTTTTTAACCAGTGCGTCAACGTTTGGTGTCAGTTTGGTTGTGGCAATTCTCAGAACAGATCTAAGGTGTTCAACAGTTAGCTGGGATCTTACACGGTAAGCATTAATGCATATTTTATCATGCACTTAATTATTAAGCAGTCATTTTCGACACAGTGTTTTTAGTGTAAAGGTTAATGACTGTGGTCTTTTTAGCAGTTTGAGTCTTTGACCGGATCATACAAATGTTTGACTGTCACATCTAACATTATCAGAGTTCTGCTCTGTCATGTCTTTCCTTGTCTCTCCCCCCTGTGTCACGGTGTGGGTGCATCTCACTGCAGTCAGGAAACGTATCAGAATACCCTTATTTTATTGGCTAAACTGCATCACGTGACGTGATTTACAACGCATTGGTCGGTGTTTTTCCTGCACCGCTGAACAAGTGCCGTAAATGCTGGAAAGGAGCGTGAATAACTCCGCTGCATAAAGCAAAGTCCCGCGACCCACTGAAAACGGGTCCGCGACGAACCACCAGTTGAGAATCACTGGTCTACAGGATCGTGACGAGCAGTGAACAGCTGTTTGTGTGGCGTGTCTTCCGTCTCTTCCTGTTTCCTTCACCTACATTCCCCTGGGTCCTAAGCCCCTCCCTGTACAGCTTATTATCACCCTCTTTGCACCAATGTACATTTATAACAAATACCACGCATATTACACGGTAATCAGCGTTGCATATGTGTCAAACTCTATCGGTGCATCTCCGGTTCTTTAATGTAACTTAAGTGGAGCGACGAGCCTCTCCCAGCAGACTGTTGTGCTAGCAAGCAGGCTCGCTCGCGAGCTGTACCCAGCATGCAGTTCGGCGGTGAAATTTTATAAATGTACAATTATTAGTGTTACAAATTGTTTATGTGTCACAGACTGTTGTGTGCTGTTGTGTTTTTCTCTGTTAAAGAGCGTTAGTTGTGGGTTGTTAATTGTTGTGTTATAAAGTTATGACCATGACTAGGGTTCCCTCTCAATACATATAAGACAACTAGCGCTGACCACTGTACAGAAGCGGCAAAGAATACATTTAGCTGCCTGTTGAAAGCAGACAGCAGTTGTTTCGGATATGCACCAGTATAATGGTGTGTGAAGAATTCATATCATACGGGAAATTAAAACCGGTATACCACCCAGCCCTAGTCTTAATTATAATATGGACAATTTTGTACCAATATCTGACGGGCCGGATTAAAACGCCCAACGGGCCGTATCCGGCCCGCGGGCCGTAGTTTGCCCATGCCTGCTCTACCCCTACCCTATATCGATTTCATCCCTCGACCCCTTCCGCTTCTTGAATCTAACAATCATTCCACTATACAATAAACCTCTCAAAACTCATACTGTTATTGGCGTGGTCCTTGTTAGTGAAGTATAATTAAGGGGCCCAATCCCAATCTCCACATTAACGGACTCGCAGACTTTGAGGCAAATTCCCACAAAGTCTGTGAGGCTTTAGTTCTGTCCCACTGTTAAATCTTTGAGTGTTTGAGTCTCTCACAGACATGTTGAGCTCTTTATGAGCATTTCCCATAAGTCCACAATCCCACAGTCCAACAATTCATAATGTTGTGATGTTAAACACATGGTTACCAGGAGAAGCTAGCGACTTAAAATTTAAAAAATTTAAAAACGGTAAACTAAGAGGACGGCACATGGGTGTTCAGCCTAGCCTGGCATATTAAATTTACACAAACATTAATATTTGAGATGGAACATAACACATGAAATTAGAGGAATGAAGCACAAACTGTTTTACACACCTGGCTTGTTCATCAAATATTTCTTAAAATTTGTTATTAAAGCTGTTTTGACAAAAACGAGTAAATAGATTATTTGACATTAACGTCTCAACTCGTAAGGAAGGAGCGTGGAGAAATATTGACAATTTGTATAATTTTTTATTTCTATTTTCTATTTTCTGTGTCTCAAGGGGGGCGCCTTAGTGCCCTCTATTGACCAGTTGCCACTGGCTCACAATGTGTTTTTGTGATGAGATGAACTGAACTTAGAGGATCTCTGATTGAACCGTCTCCACTGGGGTGAATTTAATTTATATCTAAAGGTTTAAAGATTAGGGTCACATTGTGTCAAACATTAATCACATGTCAATACAATACACAACAGTGACAGATTTACAATACTTTATATATTTTGGGATGTTTTTCTAGACTTGTTGGAGAGTTCTTGTTCCAGGTTTTGGACTAAAGTCTTTTATATCTACTGTTTGAGATAATAAGCTGTACTAATAGAGTTGGTTTGACTTTACTTGAAGCAGTAGAAGAAGCAGCAATAGTTGTAGAAGAAGGAAGTGTTTGAAGCAGTGAGTTGAGCAGCCACTAGAGAGAAGCATTGTACAGGTTTACATCCTGACAGCAGCAGCTGTCTGTATATTAATATGGATATAAAGACAACAAAGATACAGCAGAACAGCATGGAGATATTTACCAAAGACACGTGGTAATAAACTAGACAAGAAACTCACAGAATCTATACAGGTTGATTTGATGAGGACAACATGTATAGAGGTTGTAGTCTGGTTTGTAGAGTAACGTGAACGGATCCCGCCCCGGGGAAAGCGGGACAGGCTTGCGCACCTAACACGGTGGTTACTCCTGACTGCTGTCCTTCCCGCGTGGGTTCGTTTCCTCACAGAGGTATCAGAACAGTACCATAGGCCTTTTATCTCACCCCGTGATTTCGGAATTATTGTCTTCCTGAGAGTCTTGTACGGCTACACCCTAGGCTCTCCCAGTAGGATGTAACCCTAACACCCAGTATGAATAGTTATGTTGAACGTCTGTACTTTACTATTGCCTATTGTGAACTTTTCACCATTTTATGACTAACACTACCAAGTCTTCACCCAGGGTACTCACCTTTTAGTTCCTCTGGTAGAGTCGGTCGTCACATCTGTATCACACGGATGATGGACAGGGGAGAGGGTCAAACTGTTCTATAGAACCTAGTCTCTAGTTTGTGTCCAGTCACTTACAAATGGTAAGGCTGTGGTTTTATTAAAGTTTTTCCAAAGCAATCACATAGAACAATTTAAATTCAATGAAACAATCTCAGTGGTATTAAAACTAGTGCTGACAATCCTGTTTGTTTTTCAGAGTCTCTCAGTCAGCTCTCACTGTGAGTTATTTCTTTTTTCTTCTTTTTCATGCTGTCTTCTCTCCCATCTCTGAGTGGGGAAGACAGCAGAAGGGTGTTCTACTCCCCGCTCAGGGGGCAAGACCCCTAAGGGTCTATTAAGGAAGTCTCTCCCAGTCTCTACGCTGGGGAAAAAGGAAGGGCAAAAAGGGCACATCTCACAGTTTTTCTGCTTCTTTTATGCTATTCTGACGAGTACCTCCCCTAATCACATGCGTCACACATACAGGAGGCATCTTGTACCAGAGTTAACAACAGAATGTAACTGGTTGTAACTGGTTTGGTCCTGTTAGAACCAGAAGTGCTTCATAAGGCTCAAGTGACTATGTTACATAAAGTGTCTCAGCAGTTTATATTCTAAATCACATTTAATATGAAATAAAACAGTTTATATTTTACGATGGTTATAAAGAGTAAGCAACTTCTATGTGGTGACAGTTATAAAAAGTGAACAAACTATATGTTGTAATGATTATGCTTTCATATTTTTCTACGGTCTCTCAACAGTATTGTAAAGTAAAGCAAGAGTGTGTGGAATACATGGAATAGTCTATTGATGAATAGATTTATATTCACAGTGTAGTCGTGTGTCTCTTCGTAGTCGTTTTCTGTCTTTTTGTAGTTTTGCTTTTGCATCTCTTTGTCGTCGTTATTTTGTAATCATATTTAGTCTCTTTGTAGTCATTTTGAATCTCTTAATATTAGCTTTGCATCTCTATGTGGTTTAATCTCTGTGTAGTTTATTTTGTAGTTGTTTTCTCTTTTTATGGTTATTTTGCTTTTTCATCTCTTTGTAGTCCTTTTGACTCACTATGTAGTCATGTTGAGGCTCTTCATAGTCATTTTGAGTCTCTGTAGTCATTTTGTGTCTTTTGTGCTAGTTATGAGTATCGTAGTTGTTTTGCATTTGCATCTCTTGTTATTGTGAGTCTCTTTAGTAAGTCTCTTTGCAGTTGTTTTTAATCTCTTTGTAGTCGTTTTGCTTTGACATCTCTTTTGTGGTCGTTTTCAATCTCTTTGTAGTCATTTTGCATCGTTGTGGTTTTGATTGTATTGTTGTTGTTTGCATTCACATCTCTTTTGTGGTCATTTAGAGAGTCATTTGGATCCCTCCCTACTGGAAAATCCAGCTTGAGCTGAAAGCTGGTCACCAGCTCAATACATTTTAAAAACTCACCAGTTTTTAAAATGTGTGGTGCACTCACCACACATGCACACTCATTGCACCTGAAACAATAAATAATGTGCTTTAATAATACAATTATTCCTGGCTTGAGATCTGGGCCCCGTTCCTCGTATGTGGCTAACTGAGTTAGCCGGATAATTTTCAGGATAAGATTACATAGATCAGGCTTTTCGGTTCCACGAAGCAAGTTTGCCAAAATCACCATGGCAACACATCCATAAGCTTGAACCTGCTCCAGCGCAGGCTAACGGAAGGTAGCTGGATAAGCTTGCTACTCCCCCGGAAAAAATGGCAGCTCCTGTCATATACGGTAGTCTAATGCGCTTGCGCATATACTGGGGGTTATACGGGAGTTCCGGAAATGCATGTAAAGTGAGACACACAGTGATCCATTAAAACCAGCTGAGCAAACTAAGAAGCCTCTATTGCATTAATGTACAGCTCCCTTCCTCAGAGATCCCACTGATGAAGGAGCGATATTAGTTAGATTACCGTTTTATAGGGAGAGAGTTCTTCCACATCGCCAAGATCCATTATCACATCATGATGACTTCTTATACGAGCACTATCGATTCTGCCGACAAGGAATCATTTATTTACAAGACCTTCTCGAGCCATACATTGAACACCACACGCCGCAGCCGAGCATTGACTGTCTCACAGACTGGATGCACAGCCTTGCGCTTTTTTGCGAGTGGTACATTTTTGTACAGTGTCGGCGATGTGGAGAACATGCATGCCGTGCTGTTCGTAAAGTTTATTTGGCACTTAATAAACTTATGGATGTGTTCATTACATTACCATGGCACATATTGTACTGACTCACCATTCTGAATAATGTGTTTGTGCTTAGTGTTTACTTGCTCCCATGTCCTCTTGATGGCTGGGTTGCAACTACATGGGGGTTGAAAGCACTCATAATTATATGACAGTGTTATTAGTATACCACAGCATATCATTATTGTAGAAAATGATTAAGGTGGACTCATGATAAGAATAGAGAGAATCACACACTATCTTTTCACTGCTTCAATTGATTGAATTTCTGATTATGAATAATACAAACATACATACTGATCCGCCCACACACAGATTCACACACACATATTCAAACTCCTAGTTCTATATGGTAATCTACACATACATGTATATACACATATATAGTAGGCTACATGATACATACGTGCATACAGTACATATATCCTCATATTAATTCGTATCAATTAGATACTCTTTGGGCTTGTTTTTATCTACTTATTCTGAAAGAGTTGAGATAATTATTTTCGCTATAAGATCTCATTGGATGATGCATTCCATTAAGTCTACTGCCAGCAGGCACATTTAAAGAAATATAATCTGATTGATTGGGGTGATGAGGCACTTAAAATTAGCCTATACATTTGCCCAACACTTACGCATTTAACTTGTTTGCGATATTTTGCCGTCTAGCCCTCGCAGCGGTGGCAGTGTCAGATTTTGCCGTGATTATGGTCTTGAATTCCTCATATGCGTTCATGATCATCTCCTGCTCGTCAGCGGAGTAAAAAGAGGCTCTTTCTTTGAGTTTATTTGCCATTATACTGTTAGAAAATCATGGTTTTGGTGATCGACGCTTCCCCCTTTTGAAGTAGGACGGACACGCGCAATTATCCTGATCCTGATCGTCTGGTTCGAATTAACGAGACTGTTTGAGAGCGGATCAGCCTTGGAGAAACCGAGATAGCCTGACATCAATCATCGGGTTAATTTCAGCTGGCTAATAGAACATTTGATCGACTTAGTTGAACCACG
Source organism: Anarhichas minor (assembly GCF_050575085.1). Classification (NCBI taxonomy): domain Eukaryota; kingdom Metazoa; phylum Chordata; class Actinopteri; order Perciformes; family Anarhichadidae; genus Anarhichas; species Anarhichas minor. Next base: position 3,400,681 of record NW_027466472.1, read on the forward strand.
TACGAGGAACGGGGCCCCGATGGCCTAAAACAAATTGCTGCTTCACCTGCTAGTGCAAGCAACCAAAATAATACACAGGTGCAATATTAGTTTGTACTCATAAGTCCATGGGATGTGACCTGCAGGATGGGAGGGAAGACTGACAGCGGAGGAATGGTGGTGAAGGCTGTTTGCAGGTTTCAGGCTGGACGCTGTTTAACAGTCCAACAGGTGATCTGGCTGGTGGCAACAGTTCAGAACGAGGCTGTTTCAGGGGGAGACATGTCCTCCTCACAGGGTCCAAAGAGAGTTTCATGGTCCTCTTTGTCTGATGAGTACAAATGTCTCCTCAGTCTCTTTAATCAACCAGCAGCTCATATACTTTATCGTACAGAGGTAGTTTTAGCTTTAGGTCTCAGCTGACAACACCAAACACTCTCAATCCACAGTAACGTTGACCGATATCACACTGAGCGCTATACTAATGTATGAACATATATAAACCTATATCAAAGGCCCAGTCATGCAATAAAAATACAGTGAAATACTGTGAAACTGACCGATTTTTACCATGATATTGGTTTTTGGTCACAACCTCCAGCACTACAATTGCTCATGTTAATATTAATATAAATGAGTAAATAGGTAAAATGAAAGGTAAAACGTGCAGGTGGTTGGACCAACAAACTGTTTTCTGTTTTTTCCAGATCAGACTGAACGATGGACTCTGAAGGCAACCAGACGGTGGAAGTGGCGGCGCTCGGCCGACCTTTTAGCCTCGGCATGTTGTACGACTGCCGCAGAGATTCACTGGTCCCTGGTGAGGATTGAGATGTAAAGATACTCAATGCATTACAACCAAACGTTCTGTATTTAAAGTTATATTCAGCAATGTTTCATCTCAGATGTACAGTCTTGTAGGACCTAAGAACACCTTCTCCTGTCTGGTTGGTTCTGGAAGCTGAATTAGATTTTTTCTTTTTCTTTTGCAGCAATGACATTGTGGGACCGTGAGGACCTGAAAAGTCCTATTGATGAAAGACCACATAACTATAATGGTTTTGAGATAGTCGCATCTGAATCTATTGCAGATAAATCTTCAGCACTAAATGTTGAAGCATCACTGAAGGCCAGTTTCTTTAGTGGACTCGTGGAGGTTGGAGGATCGGCCAAATACCTGAACGACAGTAAGACTTCCAGAAATCAGGCCAGAGTAACACTGACCTACAAAGCTACCACAAAGGTCAAAGAACTGTCCATGAATCATCTTGGAAGAGACAATGTGAAGCATCCGTATGTGTTTGATAAAGGATTAGCAACACATGTAGTCACAGCTATTCTTTATGGGGCACAAGCCTTCTTTGTCTTTGACCGTGAGGTGTCTGAAAAGGAAGATCATCAAGACATTCAGGGTAACTTGAAGGTGATGATCAAGAAGATTCCCAACATTGTGATAGAAGGTGAAGGTTCCCTGAAGATGGAAGACAAGGACACAGAAAATGTTGAGAAATTCTCCTGCAAATTCCATGGAGACTTTTCTCTTGAAAAGAATCCCGTGTCCTTTCAGGATGCAGTAGAAGTCTACCAAAGTCTGCCAAGACTGTTGGGAGCCAACGGAGAAAATGCCATACCAATGAAGGTCTGGCTGTTGCCACTGACAAGTTTAGATTCTTCTGCTGCTAAACTTGTACGTCAGATAAGTATAAGATTAGTTCAAGAATCCCAGAGTGTCCTTGAGGACTTCAGTGAGCTGGAAATGAGGTGCAAAGATGCATTGAGAACCACCACTGCACAGCAGTTCCCACAGATTGGAAAAAATATTAAAACTTTTAAAGAGTTGTGCTCTGAGTTCAGACTGGAACTCCAACAAACCTTGGCAAAGAAACTTCCATCAATCCAAGGAGGAGGAGAAGAAGAGGATGTGCTCGCAGAGATCCTGAAGAAAAGACATTCTTCTCCTTTCAACAGCAACAACCTGAACGAGTGGATGGACTGTAAAGAGAGAGAAATCAACACGTTAAAGTCTTTCACCAACATGATGAAAAACACAAAGAACGTTCCATATCAAAATGATCTTTATGAAGAAAGTCTCAGTGCAGAACATGTGATGTGTTTTGTCTTCACCTCATTGGGAAGTGCTGAATCGTACCTCTCAACCTTATCAAAGTACTTAAGACAAACACCAGACAACTCTCAAGATGCTCACACTCAGGATGTAGAGAAGGACCAATGGTACGCCTCAAAAGAAGTCGCAGGAGCAATGAGGCATAAAGCAAAGCTCTTCAGTGATTTTGCAGAAGCTAACAAGGAGAACAAGAACATTAAGTTCTTGACCTTGGGATTAACAAATGAGGCACAGAAAGGTTCAAGCATCTACCTTTATAAAGACGGCTTTCCTGTCAGTGAGAACTTTGAGCCACCTTCAAAGCCTGAAACAGGAACAGTAAGTGACATAAACCACAACAGTGTGACGCTGAAGATTTCAACATCCAAATGTGGAGCAGAGAACATCACCTCCTACTCTGTTGAGTACTGTGTCAGTGGAGAGGATGGCTGGAAACAGAAGACAGCATCCAAAGATGAAGAAGTCACAGTGAGCAATCTGAGTCCTAATACAGAGTATGTGTTCAGATGCAGAGCAGTGACCTCAGCAGGTGTTGGGCCAGCCTATGAAGTCAGTGGTTCCATTAAAACCTTACCTTGCAGCCCTCCTGGAAAACCTCGAGTTGAACCAAACTCAAGTGAGATATCAGTCAGCTGGGAGAAACCTGCTGAGCTTGGACAAGATCTCCACATTTTGAGCTACATCATGGAGTACGCCGAGACAGACAACGGGGGGAAAGAGGAAGATCTCCAATGGAACCGAATGACGTCAACGGCTGAAAAGGCGATCATTTCAGGACTTCAGCCAGAGACAGAATATGCTGTCAGGGTCAGATGTGATTGTGGTGTAGCCGACAGAAGCAAAGAAAGCATCACTGTTAAAGTCTGCACAACAAAATATACACGACTCGCAGAAGTCCTCAAAAGAACCAGCGAAAAGATGAATTCTGAATCTCCCTCAGTTTACAAACTGACTCTGAAAGGAGAAGATGTGGATATCGATGGATGCAGAAGATTCAGTTTTGGCGAAGACAACATGAGGCAAAATCGCACTATTGTGCTCTTCAGAGTGACCGGATCAGGAAAGTCTACTCTGATCAATGGAATGATCAACTACATTGTTGGTGTGGAGTGGAAGGACGCTTTCAGATTTCAATTAGTTGATGAGGATCAGTCTAGATCACAAGCTGAAAGGCAGACCTCTGATCCTGATCCTGATTCTGATTCTGATCCTGATCCTGATTCTGATTCTGAAGTCACTGTGTACAAAATCAACCACCAGGAGGGATTTAAAATAGATCACTCTCTGACTATCGTTGATACTCCAGGTTTTGGAGAAACATTTGGCATAGCAAGAGACGAGGAGATCATCGAACATCTATGTAATCTCTTCTCTGCTGATCATGGTGTCAGTGACATTGACGCTGTGTGTTTCGTAGCTCTGGCTCCTTTAGCACGACTCACACCAACACAGAAATGTGTGTTTGATTCTGTGCTCTCAATCTTTGGCAAAGATGTCGCAGAAAACATCAGAATTCTGGTGACATTCGCAAACGGCCAGAATAGATCAGTTCTAGAGGCGATCAAAGCTTCAGGTGTCCCGTGTCCGAGAACAAAGAAAGGGCTGCCGATTCACTTCAAATTCAACAATTCAGCGTTGTTTGCAGACAACAAATTATCTGCAGCAGACGTGAGTGTTGATGATGAAGATGAAGATGCAGGCTTTGATCACATGTGTTGGAACATGGGGACAAAAAGCATGAAGAGCTTCTTTGTTGCTTTGAATGTCATAGAATCCAAAAGCTTGACAATGACGAAGGAGGTCCTCAGAGAGAGAAAGCAGCTCAAGGCTTTAATTGAATGTTTGCAGAAGCAGGTTAAACCTGGGTTAGCTATGGGTGAGGAGATAAAACGGAGAACTGAAAGAATAAAAGAGCGTGTGGGACAATACGGCACAAATTCGTTTATGTATCCACTTTTCATGACTTCTTTTCATTTATCGATTACACAACTGATGGCTGAATATAATCGTGTCCAGGATGATGTGGTGAAATTGATGCAGAGGCCTGCTGAGTGTCTAAACAGACTTAAAGAGATAGCACTGAAGCCAAATGCTCTCTCCACTCCAGAGAACATCAACATGCTCATTGAGGGAGAGAAATCTGAGGCCAAGTTAGGCTGGAAGCAACGAGTTCAGTCTCTGATAGACATGAGAGAAAAGGCAGAGCTCTTGACTAAAGTAGACAAAGGAGAGAAACTCCTCCATCCTCAATAATCTCAAGACCATGACGAGGTCTAAACTAATTCCATCAAGACCCAGAGGAGACCCACTCTGTATATAGAAATTAGAAATACACCAATCCGCCTTTTTCAGGCCCACTACCGATAAACTTATTAATACTTATTCTTGGGCATCGGCCGATGTCGAGTTCTGATCTGATACCAGTTTCTAACTAATAAGATGTATGCCTCACTATGTGGAAGTGACAAGGATCATTCTTTAATGTGTAAGAAACCATCAGGTCTGACTTAAACATTGCTTTATTAACTTTGTAAATCAAATGTAACAAATAAATACATAGATGGAAATGTACTGGATTTCTTTAAATCAACATAATGGTCACTGATACCAACCAGGCCCATTGTCTTCAATACCAGATCCAGCTGTTTGAGTCAGTATCAGACCGATATCACTGAGAGACAAACAAGAAAAGTTCAATAAACTTCACAGGTTTACATTCTGACATTGAAACCTTCAAATAATAACTAAGAGCATAACTAGATCTAAACAGATGCCACCAAGACAAAGAGGAGCTCCATTCAGACACAGATAATCAACAAAGAACCAAACAGGACGGAGATTTTAATGACTTTGATGAAGGAAAGCTAGAAGATGAACTTCAGAGATAAAGACTGAAACTTCTTCCAGTTATTTGCATGTTGTTAAAACCAAAAAGGAAAACACAGATGTACCATGTGTGGTGATGAATGTTTTAGTGAGAACACATTTTGTGCTGCAACCGTTATCTTCCTGACTCCATTATCACCAATGTAAACGTTTAAACCTGCAGATTTATTAACTTAGCCAACCTGAACAGTGAACAGTCATTTTATTTTGTATTACATCATTTAAATATTATTATTTTAACACTGCTTTACATTGTTCAATACAGTTTCTTTAATCATGAATATCAGCTTCTTAAGTGTTTCATTTGTTTTAACATTAAATGCTTTATTATATTGATGTGTATTGAATTACATGTTATTGTCCTGTAATGATAAGGAGGCTCTTACCGAACGATGGAGGAATTACAAATTGTTAAAAAAATATATTAAATCAGGAAAATATTATTGTAAAATATATTTTCATCAGAAGAATAATTTTGAGTAAAAAGAAGTTCAGGGAGAATGAAAGAAAGAAGCTGAACGCCTCAGAGACTAAAGACACATGTACACATGTACACAAGCTTGTAAAGATCAACTCACAACTATTACATCTTGTTGTATTTTTGAATTCTTCACAAAAACAGTTTTTTAATTATATTGGACCCAGTTTACATTGTTTTATCTAATATTAAGTTTAATTAATTGTAGATCTGAAAACATGAATCTTTTATTTTCTCCTCATACTGATGTGTTTTGACTCATATTCTGTTGTCCTGTAATGTGATGACTTCTACTGAAAGATGGAGAAATCATTAAATAATAAACAATAAATAAATGTTATTAAGCAGTTATTACCAAGTGTTGTCTGTTGTCACCTAAAATGTCTTATTCAGCATTCGGTTGTGTTGAGCTCCACCCAACAACATGATGGCGACGGCCAAAAACCAAGAGACTCGTTAGAGATGAATATTTAACGCTAAATTGTTACTATTAGTCTCATGTTGTGCAATGAAGGTTTATTCTGTTAAAAAAAGATATCTTGAGTGGTTGAAAATTATAATGAAGATTATTCATATATAACTTATCAAAACGAGCAGCAATAACAAAGTGTTTCACACAGCAGACATAAAAAGAATAAATGTACAACGGCAGCTACACACACACACTTGTATATGTGTGTATATATGTATGTGTGTGTGTGTACGTGTATGTATGTATATACATAAATCCTCACTGACTCCTGGCAGTTTGGGATTTGATGCTGGACACCGTCCAGTACTTGGCTGAGACCACTGGACATTGTTCGAGAGAAGTATCGGAGGACTCCGTCTCTGTTCACGGCAAAGAGAACACCGCTCGTGAGAAAGGATTGGCTGATGGATATTTTCCTGCCCCCCTGCTTGGAACTGGATGATAAAGGACACGGCTCTCTGACTTTGTACGGAGCCCAGAGGACGGCTAAACAAACTTTGTTGTCCATCGCTGAAGGAGGTGAGACCCAGCCAGGCCTCCACTCCTAAACCACAAAGGATCTATTACTGTTTTACCCAGCCTCGGCACAGTAGGAATTTAAAGTTGTAATAAGACCGTAATGAATTCAAGTAAAGTAGTAGTAATTGTGTGAGCTGTTGCTTTGCGCTTGCTAATTATCTTGCAATAAATATCTAAACTGCATTTTAAAGTAAATATTTCTGAGAGTTCATTCACCAAGTAGTAAAAGTACTCATGGCTGTAAAAAGTTAAAGTATAATTGTGTGCAATAATGATATAATATTGTACAAAGATACAAGCCAAAAGCCCCCACTCCACGAATGACCTCCGCCTGACAGACGAGCTGAACGAGTTCTACTGTCGTTTTGAAAGACAATGGGACAGTCCTGACTCCATCCCCCATGGCTCCATCAACCAGCCCCAGACCACCAGGTCCCCCCTCCCCCAGCCCAGCAGGGGCCCATGCCTCACCAAGCGTCAGCTTCCAAGCGCCAGGCAAAGGAAGGCAAGGGCGAACAAAGGCAACAGGGTGACTTTTTCAAGCCCGACTTCATCAAGCTAAGAATTCTCGAGCGTGTACTTTAGATGTGCTTGCATCCTATTTCTATCCGTTCCTCTGCTCGGTGGTCACGTAGACGTTGGGTCACTCCCAGGTGCCGTGACCCCACTAACCTCATCTATCCTATTGTCTCAGCTCATGGCGAGTAAGTGGTGGCAGGGGGGCTCTGGAATTGCCAGTCGGCAGTGCCGAAAGCTGAGTTCATCTCAGGCTACGCTTCCTTGCTCTCCCTTAATTGTCTTGCTCTAACTGAGACCTGGATCACACCAGAAAACACCACCACACCCACAGCTCTGTCAGATGTGTACTCTTTCTCTCACACTCCCAGAGCTGCGAGGCGAAGTGGTGGTACTGGCCTGCTAATCTCCCCAAAATGGAAATACTCTCCTGTCTCTGTTCCACATTTCTCCCCGTCCTCTTTCGAATTTAATGCGGTTACTGTCACTTATCCAGTCAAGCTCACCATTGCGGTTGTGTATCGCCCACCAGGCCCTCATGGTGAGTTGCTGGAGGAGCTCGTCACATTAGTCTCACACTTCCATGACGATGGCTCCGCACTCATCCTGCTCGGCGACATCAACATCCAGACTGATGAGTTACAACCTCTTCTCTCCTTCGACCTTTACCACTCCTCTTCTCCTCCTACCCACAAGGCCGGCAACCAGCTGGATCTTATCTTCACTAGACACTGCTCTACTGCTAACCTCTCCGTCACTCCCCTCCAGCTCTCTGACCATTATTTCATGGTCTCCCTCTCCTCCCCCCTACTAAAAGAAATACTAATTAAACAAGGTGTTTCACAAAACGACTATTGAGACGTTTGTTTGGGGTTAAATAAGTATGGAAACTTAGATTAAATTGTAATAGTTGATACTGCTATTTAGAGATTATACTGACATATTTAATTACCAGCACATTATAGAGTAGTTGGCATCACAAATATTTTTAATTTAACCCTGGTTGTTTTTGTATTTTCTCCCATTCTTTTAGATTCTAAAATACATGTTGCTCTCCTGCCTTCTGGGTAGCCGTTTAAATTAATACAGTGCCAAAAATAAAACTTAAGATATCCACTAAAGTTGAATATTTTGTTACTATATTGCTACACAAACATTATAAATAAAAACATCATGTTTCAGGAGACTGGTGTCTTCACTAAGTGGCCTGTTAATAGCCCTCCCCCACAACCTGAAAGCCATGCTCTAGGCCAGTGATTCTTAACCATGGGGCCGCGGCCCATGATGGGGCCGCGAACGCCACCTAGGCCGCAAAAAAAACTTTCAGTTTTGCACCTGTGGGCCGCGAGGGCCGCGGGACCGCATAGGTTATCAATTGAAGACACCAGAGATATTGCTGTTCTCCATGAGACGCTCAGTTACAATATAGCTTCCCACCACCCGGTGGCGGTAATGCATCAGTCAGTTGTTTAACAAGCTACAATAAGCAGAAGAAGACACTCAGCTAGCCGCTAGCCCAGACATGGGCAAACTACGGCCGTTGGACTTTTTAATCCAGGCCGTCAAATATTGGTGTTATAGTGTTAAATCATTTAATGAATCATAAACATTACACAATTTAACCACTAGAGGGCAGCAGTGTTCATTAATTTAATGAATCATAAACATTACACGATTTAACCACTAGAGGGCAGCAGTGTTAAATCATTGAATGAATCATAAACATTACACGATTTAACCACTAGAGGGCAGCAGTGTTAAATCATTTAATGAATCATAAACATTACATGATTTAACCACTAGAGGGCAGCAGTGTTACATCATTTAATGAATCATAAACATTACACGATTTAACCACTAGAGGGCAGCAGTGTTAAATCATTTAATGAATCATAAACATTACATGATTTAACCACTAGAGGGCAGCAGTGTTACATCATTTAATGAATCATAAACATTACATGATTTAACCACTAGAGGGCAGCAGTGTTACATCATTTAATGAATCATAAACATAACATGATTTAACCACTACACTGTAATGGTAGAAAAAATGAAGACGACAGTGGTGCCATACCCCCCCCCCCCCCCCCAAAAGTCTAAATGTGTGCGCAAGTACAATCCTGACTTTCTTAACACTTTCAGTGTGTGGAATGTGGGCTAATGCTATCAAACGAAACACTGAAGCCTTCAAAAATAAAGCGACACCTAGCGACGAAACATCCAACGCTCGTGGGAAAGCCTGGTGGGCTTCTTGTTGTGTATGCAGGTTTACATACACATGATAAATAAATGTCTTTGTGATCATCACATTGTATCATCTCATTTATTTGACAAGGGTTTTGCCTGTTCAACTCCGCGAGGACGCCGGCGTCCTCGATCCCCTCCCCTTCCGTTCTGTTCCGTTCCTACGGCTTGCTTGCGCAAACTACGTCACAAAACATGGCCGTGTTTGGTATCCCAGCATGCCCAAAACCCTCATCTTTGCAAAGAAATCATCGATTTTCTTTCATTTCTTATGGATTTTTCACAAAAGGAGCCCAAACACACACTGTCCAAAGTCGCCATAACCGCTGCAAGTCGGATCTTGCAGCATTTCGACGCAAAAAGACACATTACAGACCCAACAATGTGCTAGCGGATGTTACCATGGAGCTAGTAGCTTCAGAAAACGCTAGTACTTAAAGTACAAACTGTATCTTCATCTTCTATAAGCCGTCAACCACCATATAACCTTGCGTAACTGAGCTACCCTCATACTCGATCGTGCGCTCAGTCGCAGCCATTACGCACAGTAAGTCCGCTACTTACATACCACCACGTCTTCGACCATATATATATATATATAGTTCTTGCGAAGGCTAAAAATAAAAGGAAAATAATGTAATATCAAAATATATAGGGAGAAGCACCTTCAGTGTGTCAGAATATCATTTGGTTCCCATGTGTCCATTTGGGTCTCCGAATATCCTTTTAGAGCTCCGCCTGGATCTCTTCATGGAAGAAACACTGTAGAATCGTTATACTTTGTCCAATCTTCTTCAAATTTGAGGCAGTTGTTCACTGATAGTGTAGTTACAGCCATATACTGTCATTTACCTGTACAGATACAGCCACAGGCAGTTATTTATACTGAAATATACTTTTTTATTTTATGCGGACAAAAATCTTCAATTTTTACTGACTCCAAAGGCCCACTGCTCTGTTTCTATATGACCTACAGGTTTTCTTACACTTTTGATGCATATAGTCACAGTGGTTCAGAAGCTACAGCCATTTTAATTTGGGTATGTCATTTTAGGCGGTTTTGCTCCAAAATAGGGGTGGAGTTGAACAGGTAACAATATAGTTATTGAATACAAATCAAACCAAGAGTGAGATCAATTAGTTAAACTAATAGTGTTAATATTTGAATGGGCCCCGGGACACTTTGTACTTGAAAAGTTGGGCCCCGACGTCAAAAAGGTTAAGAACCCCTGCTCTAGGCTGCAAGCCACTCACACACACACTCTCACACACACACACACACACACACACACACCCTCTCATGCATGCGCAAAGCAGTTCAGTTTTCATACACCTCCCCTCCTGGCTCACCCCCCTCCCATACCTCATGGATGTCGCTTCATAGCTTTTTCTTCTTATATTATGAATCAACAAAATAAATTCCTGTAAATAATGATTGAGGACATAGATTCATTGTAAAATTGATGGAAATCCAGTACTTGTAAAATCGTTCAATGGCTAGTAAAAGTCTAAATATATTTTTAGCAATTTATAAAAAATTAAAAGAAAGGGATCCAAATGCTGACCGTTTTATTCCTAATTTCATCCTGTTTTTTGTTTTGTTTTCTCTTTTAGATTTTTAAGTTCTAATTACCTCCATGCCTTCTGAGTAACACTTCATTTTAATAGTGTCGATCTTGAAAATTGTTAAGCCATCCACTACAACTGAGCCTTTATATATATATATATATATATATATATATATATATATATTTTTTTTTTTTTCAAAAACATAATAACAAATCATGTTTGAAAAATAATATAGAATTATTTAGTTTAGATTATTTTTTCACAACTGCTTTTAATTTAGCTTATTTCTTTTCCATACATGGAGTTTTAATGTTACTCCATGCTGTCTAAGAGGGAACTTGTGTCGTTATTTACCAGCCAACGGTGGACCTCTGTCATTCCATAAGTGTGGACCTTTTTACTGTAATGTGAATCCAGAAACAAACTGCATTCCCATAAGTGTAGACTGAGCACACTAGTATATTGAAAAATTGATTTACATCCCGTGCTTGTGCAAATCGGTCAGGTAAGTATTTTAGAAAGGCTGATGACGAATCAGTTTTTAGTGAACTAAAACTGAAAAAAAGAATCTTATTCAGTATTTAGGTAGTGTTTTATTCTTAATTTAACCCTGGGTGTTTTTGTATTTTCTCCCATTCTTTTAGATTCTAAAATACATGTTGCTCTCCTGCCTTCTGGGTAGCCCTTTAAATTAATACAGTGCCAAAAATAAAACTTAAGATATCCACTAAAGTTGAATATTTTGTTACTATATTGCTACACAAACATCATAAATAAAAACATCATGTTTCAAGAGACTGGTGTCTTCACTAAGTGGCCTAATAGCCCTCCCCCATAGCCTGAAAGGCATGCCTTAGGCTGCAAGCCACACACACACACACACACACACACACACACACACACACACACACACACACACACACACTCCCTCTCATGAACGCGCAAAAAAGTTTTCACACACCTCCCCTCCTGGCCCCCCTCTAAGGGTGACACCCAGTGCCTCTACACAGTATGGGTCCCCCTCTGGAGGACCTAGACGCTGTTGCATCCGGACCCAGGACCTGAAACCGATAGATAATTCGGGGTTATACATATTAAGTTGAGAGTTTGGACTTTAACCGGCGCGTGTTATTCAGCCGTTACGGCCCTTGTTCAGCGGTGCATGAAACACATCAGGTGATGCAGCTCAGCCAGTCAAATATGGGTATTCTGACATGTTTCCTGAATCGAGCGAGGTTTACACACACCGTGACACACGGGGGAGAGACGAGGAAATAGAAAGAAGAGCAGGAAGATTGTGCTAATCTAAGAAGATATCTCACATGACGTTCTCCAAAAAGAGAAACGTGTTCAGAGAGAATAGAATTTATAAGCAGGAATGAACAGACTCTTATATGTTAATTCTTACCACAGGCCGTTAAAACCAGTATGTTTCAGAAACCGTAACTATTGATAAAAGAGGCAAATCAAGCGAACTACGAGGCAATGCACAACTCTTTTGAACAAACGTACCCACTCACATCTGAAATAAAGACACAGAAAATAAACCTAAGAGCCCAATATGATCAGAATCCTAACACGTTAATTCACTGTCCAACAATGATGTTAACAGAGAGAATAGAGCTGAAACAAGTGTTAATAACCACAGATAAAGTCCATGCTCACTAATTTATCTTTTTAGATGACAAAAATATAATATCGTGGCTTTTCTATTAACATCACTTCACACCTGTATGAACTGAATTTAAAGCTGCAGACAATTCAGTGAAATTGATTTTTCTAAAATGAATTACTTTATTTCAAGATGCACATTTTTGAAAAGTTTTCTGTTATGTCAGTTATTCTTTATTCCAGCCCTTATTGTACTTGAAATGAGAAGAACATTTATTTATGTATTATTTATAATCCATCCAGTTAATTTGAAGAGTGAGAATACTAATTGTTCAAATATAATTGATGTGTACTTTCTTTATTTGATTTGACAGTTGTTGACTACACAGAGACGTTGTTACTACTACTAGGCTTCTTGAATATATTTATATATGGCACTAAATAGCGCGAGTTAGATATTATTGTAATGTTTCAGACTTTTGCCTGAGGAGATTTTCTCAATCTGACCCTTTTGGAATTGTAGTTGAATACCCCTGATCTACAGTATGAGTAGGCCTAAATAAGTTTCAGTCTCACACACACTCCTCTACGTCCTCCTATACGCCCCTCTACGGACACACGCACCCTCATGTACGCGCAAAGCAGTTCAGTTTTCAGACCCCTCCCCTCCCTGCTCCCCTCCCTGCTCACACGTCTAAGGGGCACCATCCTCTACAGCTTAAAGGAGTAAATAAGTTTCAGTCTCACAAACACCCCTCTACGCACTCCCATACACACGCACTCTCATGTACGCGCAAAAAAGTTCAGTTTTCAGATCATTATGCAAATTATGCAAATTCGAAAAAAATAATATTTAAATTAGAAAAAGAAAAAATGCACGCGCCTCATGCACACTTGTTCACGTGTACGCGCATATTATTACACTTTACGGTGCACGCACATATATGTATAGTATATACTACTCATGACCAACTCTTCCTTGTCTAAAAGAGGCAAATGTCTTTTTCTTTCTTTTGTTATTATAGACAGTAGCAGCCTCAGCCCCCGACTTCAGAGGGATAATAACAATTAATATTCAGCCGTAGCTAAGTAACATCCTCGGCCCCACGACTCTATCATGAGCTCTCATGGCAAACTAACATCAGACATTATCACCAGAAAATATAACATTTAATTTTGAAATAGGCGTTTGGGGCATTCAATCTTCCGGTAGGTGAACCTCTGGTTGCCCTGAAATAGGTGACCACTCAGTGGCCGGTGAGTGCAGAGAGGACTGAATGAATGCATCCTTCATTGAGGAGAGGTGCACCTTCCCTGCGCCGCTGGCAACAGGTACGCAGGGAGGTAATGCGACAACTCTCATTACATTAGCGCGGTCGCGTTCTGCTGCGCTGGCTGCAGGCAGATTAGCCAGTCGATGAGCAATCCTCTTAAACAAGTCTGCATTAAGCCAAAGTGAGAGGATGGGTGGTGCTCTCTGTCCTCTGCCTGCCCCCAGCTCTTTGTCTGTGTCTTTCTCTGGCTGTGTCCTCCTCTCTTCCTCTCCTCTGGTTTTGCTTCTTTCACATCTCGTCTTCTCGTCCTCTAGTTCAGATCTTTTTGTCCACCTGCCTGTTGGCCTTGCGAAAAAGGGTCTTGATCTCCTCTGTTACCATTTCCTGCCAGTTGTCCCTAGTAAATACAGAGCGTGGAGTTCAGACCAATATTGTATTTCACAATGACATTTAGTTTTTAAGCAGAGCTCTGGCATTCAGAGGCCTAAAAACATCATGGAAGCATGCCACAAAGCAGAAAAAGAGAGAGAAACAAGAGCCAGCCAGCAACAATAAAAGCGAATGAATTAAACAAAGAGGGCTTTCCCCAATCTGTTTAAGAAGATGTAGGAGGTGATAAGATCAAGAGATTAATGAGACTAGTAGATCACAGATCCGGTAATCAACGAGAGGGGTCAGACTCAGAGGTTGGTCACATTGACTCTTTGACAGCCACAGTAACATTTCCACAACACAACACCAGCTGGCATGCAGGTCTCTACCTCCCATGTTTGGACTAAGAAGGTCAAGCCTTTTTCTCAGCTTTCTTTCTCCTGTACGCAGCTATGTCCTCAAGGTTCAGCCCGTGATTGTCTTCCCTGAAGCAACATTCAGATGAGTCGAAAACGTTTCAGTGGCGGGAGGCAGTTACATGTTGATAACACCAACGAAATGTAACATCTGCAACTTGAACTATAAGAAATTGTGATAAATTCTGGTCTGACTCATACCAAGAGAGATTTTTTAATCCCTACATACGAAATAATTTGTACACATTTAATTATTATTTTAGGATTCATCCATATGAAAGCTCTTACCCTGGTTTGATCTCCGGCGGTTTTGGCAAAGGCTTCGTAAAGTTTGTTTTCCCTACAAGCCAGTATGTCTCTTCAATACCTTTACCCTGAAACCCCCCCAAAAAAAGTATGTTTAATAGAACTTGAGACTGTCTCCTGTAAAATATTTGTCTCAATACCAAATACTGAGGTTAAATGATTGTAGACGTTACCTTCAGCTCTGTCTTGCCTCTGACATCTATTTTGTAACCCTCATTAAGAGAATGGAGGATCTTCACAGTGGTCATATTTACATGGATTCTATAAGCTGATGGAGAAAGAGAAGAGACGAAGGCATTAGACCAAAAACAAAAGATGAAGCAACACCACAAAGTGTGGTGGGTAGGTGTCCAGGGAAACTCACGCAGCCCAGTGGATTCCATACGAGAGGCAGTGTTGACGGTGTCGCCGAAAAGGCAGTACCGCGGCATAGTCAGACCTACCACCCCAGCAACGCAGGGCCCTGGAAATACAACAAAAACAATGATGAATTGTTCTGATGAGACACAGTAATCGATCAGCTGTATAGGCTTCACTGTGTTGTAGCTGTGCGCAAGTGTAAACAAGACCACCTAAACAAGTCAAGCCCACGGCCAGAGTTTGTCCGGTTTAAAGGTCCTCTATATGTTATTCAGAGCATTAATAAAGCAACAAACAACTCTTATCTATAGATGTAGTGGAGTAATGTCTATCTGAGCAGAGAATGAAGTCACTCTCCCTCCTTGTGTGTTGTAATCTGAGAATCTCTATGCTTTGTATAGCCGGGCCGGCCGCGCGTACTTTTAGTGCATGTGAGCGTACCCTACTTAGCTCATGGCCACCACTTTGCACTGCGTTCATTCGACAGTTACAGCTGTTAAGGTTGTCAAGGAAGTGTATCGTCCACCTTCATGCTAACATGGTTAGCCATGGTTAACATGGTTCCCCTTCATGCTAACACTGTTAGCTCTATCAGTAGGCCTACTGTTGCTGTGTTTGCAAAGTCAATGCTGTTAGCAAGGTTAGCTGCTAGCCGCAGGCTCAGCCATCATTATGTTGAGAGCCGTGTTGAGGCAATGGATAGGCCTATGCTCTGAATTTCATATTGAGCACAAGATGGATTCAACAGTAGGACTCTGAATGTAGTGAGACTTTTTTTGCTTGATGCACCACAGAGCAACTTTCATAGGAATGAGTAGGAATCCGCCTCCAACTCTGCATCTAGTTCTCTTCATACGTCCATCGTTGTCCCTAAGCGTAGTAGCCACAGTCTTTCCCAGCATGCATCAACACTGTCATTGACAATCTCAACATGTACGAGCTAAAAGTCTCTTCTGATTACGTTAAAAGAAATGGACATTTTTTAAACAAATGTTAAAAGAAGATCATTGATACCAAAAAAACTACTCGTTGCAGACAGTCCTGATTTTGACTGTTTGGGTGATATATGAGACCAAATGTCTTTTCTGTGGTGGAGCAGTATTAGACAACAAAATACAAATAATGTAGACAAGGCATTCAGTTGAAAAAAGCCCCACAGTTTCCCTCATATTCACTGATACTAATGAAGACTTTCTCACCTGAATGGATTCCTATGCGTATCCTGACGGGAACGTCTGGCATGTGGCGCATATGGAAGGTTCCTACTGAGCTGAGGATGTTCAGAGACATGTTGGCAATCTCAGCAGCATGCTTGTTGCCGTTTTTCTTTGGCAGACCCGATGCTACCATGTATGCATCACCAATGGTCTCCACCTAGATAGCGCCAACATATTTGTTCAGTTATGGGCACATCCGCGTTTGTCTATGTATGTGTCTAAATACTGAGCATGTTCTCTGACCTTGTAGACATCGTGGTTACTGAGCACGGCGTCAAACAGAGAGTAGAGGTCATTGAGGAGGTCGACCACCTCGATGGGATCACTGAGCGAGGAGATGGTGGTGAAACCTACAATGTCGCTGAAGTAGATTGTCACCTGGTCAAAGTACTCCGGCTCCACAGTGGCACCGGTCTTCAGGGCCTCAGCCACAGAACTGAAGACGGGCAGAAACGTTACAAGAACCACATACTCAGGCGTTTCCTTAAGATAAATGCAACATCATGTTTGGGTTTGCGTATGTGTGTACAAACTCACGGTGGTAGCATCTCTGACAGCAGCTTTTCTGTTCTCTGTTTTTCCACCTCCAGCTCCTCTGTTCTCTCTCTGATGAGGTCCTCCAGGTTGGAGCTGTACTGCTCCAGCATCCTCAGCATGGAGTCAATGATGTTGGTCTTCTTACCCTTGTTGATTATCTTGAACTGCTCAAACAAATAAATAGAGATTCTTGTTAAACCACCAAGTGGTTTATTTGAGTGGGATAACAATTGTAAGGTTGGAGACAACAAGGCCACGTGTCTCCAAAAGTGTACCCTGTCAAAGATCTCATCAAAATTTGGTCTGCGGTCAGGCATTTCGCTCCAGCACTGCTTCATCAGCTGGATACACTCCAGAGGAGCCTGGTCCGGTGCCACGGTGGGGCGGCACATCGGAGGAGGCTTCTTCACCTTACGGATGATTTCTGGTGAGCAGACGGAGGAGATTGGACAATCAAGTTTTAAAATCAAAATGTAGTGAATATCGGTGACATCTTCTTGAGCTCTACACATTTGTCTGTTTCTCTTCATCTACAACTCCTCTCCCTCGAGGGATACGCACCGACAGGCAGTAGACCCAGCATGCAATATGGCGACCCTCTGACCACCACCTCTTGAAGGATGATAGAGAAGCTGTACACATCTCCCTTGTAGGTGCCTTTACGTGAGTTTGCAAGGTCCCTTAAGAACTCTGGAGCTGTCCAGAATAAATCTGAGTGAAAAGGAGAAATGATAGGTTGGCAACATGATACCAGTCACTTCCAACTGTAATAAACGCATGGCTTTGCATAATCGCTAATGTTGTAGGCCTATGTAAAATAGTCATGAACAGTCATGAGACACTTTTTTCAGAGCAGAAGGTACCTTCAGGTGGAGGTTCTTCTATAACAGCTTTCTGAGACTCCAGCAGCTCATTGAAGCCATAGTCCGTAATCTTGAGGACAAAACGCCCGTCGACCACACAGTTACGAGATTTCAGTCTGCCGTGGGGGAATTCCCTGTGGTGAAGGTATTTCATACCCTGGAAGCACAATATGTTCAACAGTGGAGTTAATCCTAAAGGAAATATCAACAAGCCAACGGGGATATTAGCCGCAGCCAGTGAATCATTATAATATCGTGCATATCAGCGTTTACCTTGATGAGGTCGAGCAAAAGCGAGGACTTGAACATCCAGTCTAATTTGACGTCCTCGTTCCTCAGCAGGTCCTGCAGACTGCCCCGGGAGCAGTGCTCCGTCACCACTGCAAACATGGAGCAGTCCAAAAAGAAGCCAAGGAACGGATTCACATTCTCGTTTCTCAGGTCTTTCATCTGAGAAATAGCAGATGAACACGTTGATAGAATGATAGGAGGAAATAAGGTATGTTTTGATGATCAGCTTTTTTTTTTTGCTTTAACGCTGTATTTCTACAGGTCGAGACATGTTGCTCTACCTTTGTGAAAATCTTGGTGGTGCTCTGCTTCACTTCTTTAAATTGTCCCTCTTCAAATTTCTTCAGCCACACCCAGTCACCCTGGAAGAGAAGTTGTTATGTTGTTACAGTGGGATCAAATCTTTGTTTTGAGTATTGATGTCCACACACGATTTTTGGACATTTTATTTCCCTAAAGAGGTATTAAACTATCATAGATCATGTGTTTCTTTTACTTCCTATAACCATTTTGCTGCTGCCTGTTCATCCATCCAGCTACAATTTTCATGTGATGATCTGGGAGGTATTATTTTGAATCCTGATTAAATGTTGACCTTACAGAAAACTTTGGTTTGTCTGTAAAAGTCATTAAAGTCTTTTTTGAATTGGGACATATACAGACTCAACAGACATTGGAGAGTACAAAAAACATACATAAAGTCTTACTTTAAATGTAACTAAACCCCTCAACAAAAGGTTCAACCTGACCTTAACCCCCCCCCAAAATTGAATTTAAACACAACCATATAAATTGCACATTCAAACCAATGTTATGAAAAAAATGTTTCGACACTTTGTGGAGGATATGACAAGAAAATATGTTGCATTTTGTTGAATATTTAACATTAAAGTTAAGGGCCCGGACATGTGCTTCACAATGACACCCTTCCCTCCCTCACTTGCATACTTACTGCATTTTTAGATAATGCAAACACACGCAAGCCGAAGTAACAGGTGCAAAGACTCTTTCAGTGTTGCGTACCTCGTACACAGCTACATTGGTGGTCTCATGAGTTGCAGTCTGCAAGCTGTTCGCAGAGTGCGAGAGGTCTGCAGATTTCTCCTCTATAGCGCTCTTGGACTCGCTCAGATCCTCTAAAGTGATTTTCTGCGGGGCGTCAAACAGCAGGGGAAGATTTGATAGGAATGAGTTCCATCCGGAGAACATTATACTTTGTAAATGTGCAGAATTTCTCATATTCTGAACTAATTAAATGTGTTATTATGTCCAAGGCATGCAGGAAAGACATGGGCAACAGATGTATGTGCTAAAGGTTTTTCGTGTTGACGGCTGAGAGATGCTGATGCTGCTTACCTTTTTGCTAAGCTGAGGATTGATAAAAGTGAGATCCTCTAAGGTCAGGAGGATCCGATTGGGACCTTTGACCAGCTGGATTTGTTGGAGTCTCCTCCTGCCAATGAGATTTAGACAAAGATAAGGAAATCTGTTCAACCAATGGCAGTGAGTGTCCTAAAACCATCTCGAAGATCATCTTTGGGCCAGAGACGGATAAACAAGAAAAGCTTGTCCTTATATGAGAACTACTTCTAGTCTCCTGACACCAGTCACATGGCTCATGCTTTGGGGGATCTCTTTCTCAATCTTCCTCTCTCCCTCTCATTCATTATTGTGCACATCACATCATACAGTTTGGTGAACGCATCTTCTTTGTTACCAAAATCCCTTCAATTAAACTTTGTTGGAAAGACAGAGGAGTAAAGTACTGGAGAGAAACACAAGGTTAAATTTGTTTGACTTGGAAGAGAACTGTACCTGATATAAAGACTTATAACGAGCCCTACTACCGCCAGAGTGAAGATGACAGCAAACACCACTATGATGTAGGTAACCTCCACACCTGAGGATGACAACAGGTAACTTGATGTTGTGGGGAAAGGTATGGAGAACATGCCATATAACTGTGAGGACTTGAGGAAATGCATCCATACACCTCCATGTTCGCCAATATTCACGCTGAAGCGAAGCCTCTTACCTCCCGTGCAGATGGCCTTCTTGTCAAACCAACAGCTGGAGTCGGACGGCGGAGGATGTCCTCCTGGAAATTGAATGGACCTCCCAGCAAAGCGAAGCGTTCCGGACGTTAGGTCCAGCAGGTAGGTCTGGTACAGTTTGCTCCCGCTGTTGTCGGAGTCCAGGATGACATAGCTGGTCTTAACGTCCCCGTCGGTGTCCACCTTAACCTTCTGGTTGAAGCCGGTGAATGTTATGTTTTTTGTGAAGTACGCCAGGTTAGAGCCTGACAGCCGCATGCCTCCTCTCCTGGCATTGTGGATGGACTTGGCCAGCAGGTAGATGCTGTTATAAATGGTCCCAAAGAGTGGGTTAACCTGCAAAGGGCACAGGAAAGAAATATGAAGTTCACTCCTTATTTCCTATTTTCACGTCTTTAAATCATCCTCTCTAGATATGGTGAGCAACAAATTGTCACAAAGGTAACTTTTGGTATCTACAAGGAATATAATATTGACAGGCATTATACAATGCACAGAATAATAAGCTAATTTTGTTCTTTGTACATTTGGATAAACTATGTTTCTTATATTTGGGGAGCTGTGGTGGAGGGATAGAAAGGGAATGAGTGAATGATTTTTTAAATGACTGTACATGAATCTTGTTACACCGGACATTAGAGTCGCAGCAGGAAGTGATCACAGCAACAATGAACTTTTTCCATTTTACATGTGAGTTTTAAGACTTTTTAAGTCTTTAAGAGTTTTTAAGCCTTGGTTTCTACCTGCTCTGGCTGCACGGCTAGCGTTATTTCCTCACTCCTCTTCGCGGAAGCGAACGCCTCGTTGAAGGACAAAGGCTCAGAGGCTATGGTGATGGTGAGCACAGCATCATAGGCCTCCCTCAGCCTGCTGTTGTTTTGCAAGGGGAAGTAGGAGACGTTGGTGTAGGGCACGCTGTAGTGGAGGGCGTCGTAGGGAACAAACACATACTTCCCAGAAGTCAGGCCCATTTTCTGTGCTTTGAGAAGAAAGATGGCCTGCTGCTCCCCTCCAAACAGGATGGAGTGCATGCACATGATGATGACTGAGACAGACAAGGAAAAACACAGTGGGGTTCAAAATGTTTGTTTTATGGACATATGTCGAGTGATAACGCGACCAAACTCAGTATCATAACGATTTAGTGTGCCAGTCGGGGAAAATTGGACAAATGCAGCTTTGTACTTGCATTTGCTATTCAAGAGGACTGACCGTAATGTGCTCCAAAAGTTTACAACACACCTAATTAACTGACTGACAGGAGTTATTGTACTTTGTTTTAGTTGTTTGATTCATGAACAAATAGTTCTGATGTGACAAAGCATAACTATCCATCACCTTGTCACAAAGTCTTATTTCATATGTTTCTATAAATGTAATTTCAACTGAATGTCTGAAACTTAACCCCTGATTACTGATAAGTCAAAGTGCTCTGTAACTAAACCTCTTGTCAGCTCTTTTTACGCTCTAGTAAAGCCACAAAAATGCCAATGAATATGACTGATTATTAATTAAAACACAAATTAAGTTGCTGCCCCAGTTCACCTCAACTACAAGGTGAAATCTGTGTCAAAATGGCTTCCTGGTGGGATGGTGGAGGGATAAGCCAGCTGAAATGGAAGTGTACAGGATGTTTGAGCTGATGGTTTGATATTTTGCAGTTCTGCAAGTTGTTCACCTGTGATGTAATGCTGCCGTTATTACATGTATTATATCATCTATTTCCACAAAATTACTACTGAGGATTATTAATTAATTCACCTCCTCTGGTGTCACTTTAATGTGTAATAATCTTACATTTCATTACTGAAAGTCAGCTCCTGTGTTACTGTCAGCACAGACTCACCCCTGATCTCTCCTGCAGCCTGGATCTCCCTCAGTGTGCTCTCCACGACCGTCTCATTGATACCAATGGATGTAACCAGACCAACGCGAAGCCCCTTATTTCGGAGAGCAAGCGCCACTCTCCCAGCAGTGTCCCTCCAAATGTCCTCATTGGATGAGACCACCACAACGCTGGCCCACCTGAAGTGTTTCAAGACGGCGAACAACACATCAGTGGGAAACGGCACGGTCCGGGCAAAAGTCGGGTACCCGATGACCCGGTCCAGCTCGTAGTTAACACAGCCGTGGGAGAAGATGGCCTTATCCCAGTTCTTGGCCAGCAGAGAGGCTGCAACACAGTATCCCGGGTTGGTGGGGCCCACAAACGCATCCGCCATCTTCTCATTGTAAATGAACGCAGTGAGGGCTTTGGAGGTTTCGCAGGGCTCCTGCAGGACGATAAAGTCCATTTTGAGGCCCAGATCCAGGTTTACGTCTTTGTTTATCCTGTTTACGGCGAGCCTGGCGGCCGCAGCGGGCTGGGCCCTGTAGTATACAGGGTCGCAGTTCCAAGGCCCCAGGACCCCCACTTTGAATATCAAACAGCGGACACAGCAAGGGAACGTCAACACCCCGACGAGGACCCATAACAGAAAGTTATAAAAGGGCAGTGTCGTCAAAGTTGGTCTGCTTTTAATTATGGGCATACATGGATGGTTGGACTCCCACAGCGCCCCTTTGAAATGCGGATGAATATGTTGCATTGTCCTCCCAGGGTGTCCAAAGCAGTGAATATTTGTGTTCACTATTGAACTATCAATTAGACCAGTGACACCTGCAAAACAGCCATGAATAAAATAGTTTTATTCCTTTAATAATAAATATCTTGTATGAGTCATAATGAATTTAAACAATTACTTGCCGTTTATTTGTTGCCATCAGGACAGCTTCATGGTCCGAGGAGACAATCTCACAGGTGTCCTCTCGGATCTACTTCTCTGTATCCACATAAACCGTCACCTCACCATATCCCAAAACCTATATTCACCCCCGAGGATCCACGGTGTCGATCCGGAGGAGACACAGCCAAGTCATCGTGTTTGGATTATGGGCTAAAAGTGACAGGCAGAGAGAGCTCGTGCGCTGATGTCTGTCGCGTTTGGAGACGACTTCAGCACCCTGGAGAGCTACTTACGTCCCGCAGTCAGCGCCTCTGAAGGCTCCCGTGCGTTTCCACAAACACTTTTGTTCACAGGATGCATGTCTGGAGAAAGGACCAAAAAAAAAAAATCACATCTGGCCTAAATAGAGTCAAAATTAAAAATCCCCAAAAATGAGCAAACCTTCCTCCAAAAAAATGTGATGTTTGAAATTGGAAGAGTGTTTGATGTATTATCAATATAGGAAGCCAGTGTCTGCTACAGGCCCATTCAATCAAATCCCTCCAAAGTGACCCGGGGCCAAAACGTAGGTGTTAACCGTCTAATCCATTTTCAGTGAGGCACAATGTAAGAGGATTGACAGAAGGCCTTAGTCTATTCTAAAAGCCTCCGCTGGAGAGGCTGCAAGACCTCTCAGCCATCAGTTATACTCCTCTGGAAGTACAGTAACAAATCCTGTTTTATTAAATCATGATGATATAAAAAGTAAATGTCAACAAAAAAGATGCTCCTATAGCCTCAACCTTCACACGTGTATATAAAAATGAATGTTTAGTAAATAAATATTTCCTGATGTGCAGAGTGGGGTCATTTGTCTTGCCCTGGAGACACCTCAGCCACATTGCATGAAGACACCTGAACCGTGCTTTAATTGGTCTAACATGCCTGCAGCACAGCAGGTTCCACAGATTAAGTGGATTTGAACCCTGGTGGAGTGTGCTGAGTAATTAAAGATAACGAAGGGCTCTCCCTGTGGGTCCCCTGAGTTCTGCTGCCTGTTTTGCCTGCGTCAGTCTTTTCAGCTCTTTTTTTTACAAAAGACTCCGCCAGGTGAAGCAACCTTGCCTGGCAAATGAGTCCAGGTACAGCTGGTTGCCACAACACCAACCGTGGATGACAGCGTTGAAGGCAAAATATGGGCTGGGAGGATGACTTAACAGAACCATACCATGCAGAGGTTGTGATCAAACCAGTCCCTTTAAGAAACCAAGGTGAATACTTAAAATCAACATCAGGCTGTGGATGACTGCTGTTTCTGGTGTTTGTGTGTTTGTGTGTGTGTCTGTGTGTGTGTGTTTTGAGGACATGACATGTTAAAAAATCTCCCTTCAAACTGAATCCTGACAACAAGCCAGTAAATACACATTATGTTGCAGGAATATTCCATTAAATTGTGCACAAGGAGCTGGTAAGTGATTCCACCTTTGTTGACCTATATCCCACATAAGCTGATGAGCCTCTTAAACGTAACACCTTGACGCCGCTGTCCTGCATCCAGGAATAGAGAACAGAAAGAAATGACGACTCAGCGCTATATGTCTACCCAGTGAGCCGTGAACACAACACATCGGATGCTGCTCCTGAGACCAGCTCTGTGCTTTCTATTAGACACTGTGGAATGACACACAAGTCTCCACAAGCAAAAATAATAAAAACACATTTAAAAATACAGCCACCTGAAACATGTCTGCGTAGAACAAGGAGGATAGAAAATGCAGTGTGGGTACAATATAATAATACAATATATACTGTATATGATTAAAAAAAAGATAAACTATCTCTTAAACGCTTTTGTCCCTTTTGGGACTACAAATTCAACATGATTTGTGCAGGATCAATGTGAATCTCAGGCACTATATTGAGCATAATTTACATGGAGGTTTGTGAAGAGATAACCAAAATACAGTAACATGCTCAGGGTCACAAATACTGTGCAGGTCAAAGTTAGCACTGTTTGTTGTGATGCTATTAACTTTTGCAATATGGCACTGACCTCTTGTGTCTGCCAACTGTTTTTTTCATCTTCCAGTGAAAGCTCTCATGTGTTTAAAAGTAGGTTAGTTTCTCTGAATTGCTTCTGGAGCCCTCGCTGTGCAGGCGGTGACTTTATTAGAGGATGGCTTTAGCTCTGGGGCCATCTGGTGGGGAAAGAGCCTTACTGTATGGTACACAGGGATAAAGGGAGTGGATCTCTTAAAATGAACCTCTATGGATGCAAAAACTATTCAATAACTTCTTCTCTTTTCATAATGTTATAAAGCACAAATCAGTTAAGAAGAGCTGTGAAGTTCTGTCTAATAGGCATATTTGTCTAACTCTCTTAAGCAGCTAACATCCATTATATGGTTATCTTTTTTTTAAATTAAATCTTTGCAAAACTCTTCCACTTTGCAAAACTCTTCCACTATTAATCCTCTTTTGTTACTATCATCCACCCTTCTTGCTGGGCTACATTAAAACAAAGAGGTAATGTTTACTTTAGTAGGCCTTTGGTGCAGGAGTGACAGTTACTTCCACTTTATTGATCGACACATGATGGGTTCAGTGTGCTGTGACTGTCTGTGGCAAACTATACTTGAAGAATAAAAACTGTTGAAGCTACATTCTGGAATAATTTAACACGAGTGATGAGCTATTGTGTTTGAATGTATTTGTCCACTTTGGTCTTGTCTGCCTCAGGGTACTCACCATCATATATCAGGTTTTTCTTGCAGGTTCTGAGGTATTTTTGCTCCTTTCTTAGACTCATAGCTCTGCATTCCGCCTGCCTGTGTCCCTATCTTATCTTTACAGCCTTGAAGAATCCCAGACACTACAATATGCAAATGGTGTGCGTGTGTGTGTGGGTGTATACAAGTAGCT
Organism: Anarhichas minor; assembly: GCF_050575085.1. Taxonomy (NCBI): domain Eukaryota; kingdom Metazoa; phylum Chordata; class Actinopteri; order Perciformes; family Anarhichadidae; genus Anarhichas; species Anarhichas minor. Next base: position 3,426,400 of record NW_027466472.1, read on the forward strand.
ACATGTGTAACACCAAATGACATGTCAAATTACCTTCCCCTTTCTATCACAGCTTACTGTATGACGTGCATTTTTTCTTGAGAGAACATACAAGTGATCTTTTTTATTTTTCTTCAGAAAAACTATGCATGAGCCCTTGAGAGTGCACGTATGCATGTAGAAATGCATGCTGATACTGCCATGCTCTCGTGAGGAAAGCCATGGCGGAGGGTGCAGATGAAGAGTGTTTTGTGAGCTGCAACAGATGTTTACCACACTCTTGACCTCTGTGTTTCTGGCTCTTCTAGAGAACTTGTTATAATAATGTAACAGGGTGTAACCTAATGTTTCCATGGATTTGCGGATTAGAAGCTGGCCTTCTATAGGTTATGTTTTGCTCTCCTGCAGCCTAATATTAAACCTATTTGTCTAGAATAGTGTTTGGAAATACTGATAGTCAGAATTAAATTTTCACCCCTATAACACATTAATGACATGTGAAACTTTATTTAAAAAACGCCTACAGTTTTATATGATCTACTTAAACCTGCAGGATCTGTCTTTGCAAAACCTTCCTACCACACTAAACGCTCGTCTTTGTGAAGAATCATAAGCTGCGTGTGCAGCAACAGGAAAGGTCCGGGTTTCCGTTCACATTATGTTTTTTATCAGTTTCATCAAAATGTGTTTTTCATGCCAAACGAAGCAAACCGCCTTGTTGTGCAACGCTGTACTTAATTTTTCTTTTCATGTGGGTTTGTTTGCGGTGTCTCCACTAGAGTGTGCAGACACAGGCAGCGTCAAAACTACCTAAAAGAGTAGGTCCAAGACCGGAAGTTACACGCCTGCAAAAATAAAAAGATTTATAGAGGCAAATACAATTTGGCTATAAGCGACACCTCCTAACAATAGTATGCTAACACTACATTACTTTAAAATCACCATTAGCAACAGTCGCCAAAGAAAACACCAACTGACATGAACAGAACATTTAGCAGGCCTTTTATTTTGGAAAGCTATCAACCGGAAGTGCTCTCGTTTTGACCGTTGGTGGACTTGATGGTGGTAAAGAAACGAGCCGAAGCCAGGCAGGACTTTATGGGATGGGAACAGACGAGTGTGTCCCAGTGTTTCCAGCCTCCTGGCAGTTAATATACCGCACAGACACGCAGAGGGATCCAGTAGAGCTCATGTAGACCCGGCGGGACCGACTAAACCACCGGGACACGGCAGCGCTGCGGGGGGCGGGGGGGGGCTCTGGAAAATGGGAGCGGTGAAGTGAAGAGAAAAAAAAAACGGCCGAAAAAAGCTGACTCTGGATGAAAGGCACCAAAGTAAGTTACTCTAACTGACGAACGTATGACCGGTTTAAATATATACATATACATTCTACTCTTTTTTTTCTGTATGTCAGTGAGTTAAAAATCTTTGTCTATCAGCAGCGAAAAGTTTCGGACACAGAGCAGCGGACCGCTGTGGTCAGATCAGGTTTCACGTGTTTTAAGAGAACCGCCCCTGGTGTGTCTCCTCTGAGCTGACCAGGCGCTCTCTCCTGCAAACCATTCCGACGCAGAAAGTAACTTTTATGGAGTGCCGCAAACTTCGTGCGAACGATGCGCGGATAGTTGACATGTGGAGCTGTGATTGACAGCTGAAAAACCAGGGTGGGGGGGGGGGGGGGGGGGGGAATTGACGTTGTTTATTTATTGACGAACCTTGAGAGGTACACATGTGGGAGCCTACTGGGGCTTTTTGGGGGTTATTTTAATCCGAAAAAAAGGGCTCGGCTCTCCGGGGTTTGCCACGTACGGCTGGAAGAAATCTGATCTGTATACCGTTCACTTGTGTTAACTTGCCAGGGCCATGGCAGTGGTGCACTGTGGTAATGCAGACAGACACGTGTGTCACAGTTGGCACGACTCTTATATGACATAGGAGGAGAGAACATCTGGAACAACTGGCACTAAAAAGAAGAGCTCCATGACGGGATGGGTGCTGGTTGTATGATGGAAACAGTGGCGGAAGAAGTATTTAATATAAGAGAAAAAAACAATACTGTGATGGAAACAATATATATATTTTAAAATATTGCTTAATATGAAAAGCAAACTATAGGCCTGGTTAAGTTTTAAACGTATACTCTTTTGCAGCCATGTCAGTGTTATATCATGATATTTATATCCTCAATATAAACAATATATCCCTCTGAAATGTAGTGGAGAATAAGTATAAAGTAGCATAAAATGGAAAGTACCAGTACCTCAAAACTGTACTGAAGTACAGTACTGAGAGGGTTTGGCCCTTTTCTTTAATAGTAAGAATATAAACTTTGTCGTGTCAAATAACAGGAACAAACATATACCAGCATGTTGACATAATTGGTATTGACTAGTCTTAAACACGCAGCATAACCAAAGGTAAGTTCATGTACCTTTGTGTCAAAGCCCAGACTACAGTTAAACTACGACATGAGACTGTCTCGTTTACTAAAGTGGTCGTTATATTCAGTTCATGCAGTCAGCTCCACCCACAGAGAACTGTCTCTTCTAGCTCTGCTATTTATTTACTGTAACTGTAACAGTGTCGCCTAAAATGTTTCAAAACACTTAAGTAAGATCAGTTTAATTTAATCTCCGTGGCGTGCATTAATTTGGCTTAAAAAGATTAGCGTGGCATTCGTCTTCTAATTACACAGTTTTTTCGGCCTTCGACTTGAGGATTAAATTGTGACGGAGCGGACGCGGAGAATACATCACAACACTGCAGGGTGTTGAACAAAACGAGGGCTGAAAGTGCTGTTTGACGTAGATGCAGACATATGTGTTGAATGGGAGAACTAAGTAGATATTAGTGTTGGTATGTTAACTCTGTCCTCTGCTTTTCAATGTGCAGTTTTGCATGAATTTAGATAAAGAAAAGCCTGCTGGGGAAAAAAACATCTAAAGAATTTAGATAAGTGTGTTGCTTGTGGGCAATACAAGTGGTGCTTTTATTATGGATTTTGACACATATGATTGTGTTTACACTGATTACACACTATGGTGATTGGATTATCACAGCAAGAGAGTTTGGCAAAAACTCTGCATGTAGTTGTAGTTGCCGTGAAAAGTGATCTGTGCTGTATGCATCAGCTGGGGGGGGGAGGGTCAGTAAACAAATAAACTGATGGCGCTCAGAGGACGGCAGGATCCCAGGACTGAAGGTGTGAAAAGACCTCAGAAAGTGACCAGGTGTTTGGGGGCGTGATTTCACAGGCCTTTGCCAATTGTCCACTCAAGAGGGGTTCGCAGCTCTCACTGCGGTCGTTAGAATGTGTCTTGATTTGAAGGCAGCCGGCCGGCCGGCAGTAGTTTGCTGTGAGCTGAGATTTATTGCTGAGCGGTGGAGAGGAACACCTGGTGCAGGAAGTTCACGATCCTCCGCCGGAGCAACAGCTGGAGCAAAAGGATGCAGGAGAAAGAAAAGGGGGACGGACCAGTGTGGCTGCAAAACCGCACAGAGGTGACGAGCTGCTGAATACCAGTGTGGTAGACGTTAAAAACAAACTATATACTGTATATATATATGTGTGTAACCACTTGGTTTGACTGGCAGTTTCCCATGTTTAGTCTGTTATATGGCTGCTCTGGTTTCCCAACAAGGCGGTTCTCTTTGAGGCCTGCAGTTTGCTTGAGATGAAACAAAACGTGTAATTGCAGAGCGGGCCGAGAAGGACATGCCATTAATTATTTATATGACAGCTAATGATGGGATATGTACACACACACACACACACACACACACACACACACAATAAGAGTTTAAGACACTTTGCATGACACGTTTAAAAATGTAGAAGAAAATAAAAATAAAATGCATGTCAGTAAATCATAAAACCCTTCTGTGATCACGACTGCAGGTGACTGAGTCGGTGAGAATGAAATCATTCATTTGATACGATTATAAACTCATTCACTGCGTCACAAGCAGCCAGTTGTCGTCGGGGAGTTCAGGGGTCAGAACAAGAGAAACAGTGCACAGAGGTGATCGGCTCTGTCTCAGTAGACTTTGAGCCACGGTAATCAGTCTGCATACGTTCACTCATAAGTACCGTGCAGCGATGTATCCTCATCCTCTTACATAAGGAAAGATTAATACGTGTAACCCCCTGTTAGATACACCTGATAGCAGCATGTTTTCACTGCATGTTCCCAAAAACAAAAGTCCATCAGAGGATCAGGGAGGAGTATTATTTTTACCCTCACCCTCCCTTTCCTCTACGTTTTTCAGCATTGTGGGTAAATTTTGAATGAAAGTGCTCTCAGTTATGTCCCTTTAAGAAAGTTATGCTGTAAAACTCTGGGCTGTATCTTTAACACACGCTTTGCTGTGTCATGCCCGGGCCACTCGACCATGACTGTTCATTTCGTTACACAACTCTTAACCTCTGTCCAATTTTCAAACTCATGTCAGTGTTATGCGTGTGTGTGTGTGTGTGTGTGTGTGTGTACACACTGGGCACATTGCTAATGTTTTACTGGGTGAGGTTTATTCAGCTCTCATTTACACATAGAGGGACAACAGCAGCAGCTGCAGCAAAACTTGAGAAAAAGGTACGATAGGTTTTTATCTAAGACATGTACGATATGTGCACATGCTGCATTTTTAATCACTTCTTTGACTAGTTTTTGGTCTTAATGCTCAGTGGGCACATCCAATGTTTTCTTCGTTTTAAGACGGGACAGAGATATTTTTAGGGGCCTTGATTTACAATCGTTCGCTTTTACAACCACGCGTGCTCAATTCTAGTGAGTAAACTAAGAAAGTGCAAATTAACTCTTTTGATCAAAGAAATTAGGTCACACCCGTTGGGAAGCCAAGAGGGGAGGGAAGTTGTGGCTACCCAAGTAGCTCGAAGAAAAGCTTAAAGTCTTTTCATGAAGCTTAACAAATACCTTGAAGATGGCATTTGAGCAGGAACTGTTCCTCTAGTTTCTAAAAGCAGAAACAAAGTGTTCTTTTTAGGGTTAGGGACGAGGTGTACTGACCTGATCCGGCGATTGAGGTTGTGTACTTCTTATTTGAGCACGATAAAGACGGAGAACTTTTTAAACTTCTATGGGCGTGGCATGTTAAAAAAAGGTTTCAAATGTAAATATATATATTTTCTCTCTCTCTCTCTCTCTCTCTCTCTCTCTCTCTCTCCAGAGCACAATGGCACTCCTCCTGTGGCTCGGCCTGTCGCTGCTGGCCTCGGTCCAGTCCAGCGTCGTCAAGAACTGCCACCGCCGCTGCCGCTGTGAGGTGGAAAGCTTCGGCCTGTTCGACAGCTTCAGCCTGACCAGGGTGGACTGCCGAGGGCTGGGACCCGACACCTCCATGCCCATCCCCATCCCGCTGGACACGGCCCACCTGGACCTGTCCTCCAACGCCATGGGCCCGCTCAGTGACGCCATGCTGGCTGGTCCCGGCTACACCACTCTCGTCAGCTTGGACCTGAGCAGCAACCTTATAACAGAGGTGAGTGTTCAGAGGAGCTCAAGTAGACACCTCCTGGTCTGTAATGAGGCTTTTTAACCTTCTGAATGAAACAGTTACTCATCCTTACACATCATGCAGATGAAAGGTTGAGTTGAGGTTTTGGCGATACAGTGTTAGCCAGTGTTAGCTAACTTTGTGTGTGTAGAAAGCAGCTGTTTTCAGGAGACAAAGCTCTAACACCCCACTTGAGATAACTTAAAATGTTTTCTCTCTATCTCTCTCCCTTTTATTTACATTACCAGGTAACACCCAATGCTTTGTCTAAGCTGCGTTACCTGGAGACTCTGGATCTGAGCCACAACAAGTTGCAGAGCCTCTCCCCGAGCTGCTTCGCGGGCCTCCCTCTGGTTGACGTTGACCTCAGCCACAACGGCTTCCAAGAGTTCGACATGGACGTCTTCGCCACGAAAGTTAACGGTGAACCTGTCAGCGTGGATCTGTCTCATAACAAGCTCGCGTCCGTCTCAACGACTCTGCATGGACGAGTTTTACACATCCAGAGCTTAAATCTGTCATCAAACCGGCTGTCGAGCGTACCGAGGCTGGCGGGGCTCTCGCTGAGGTACCTCAATGTGGACGGAAACCCCATCGCACGGATCAAGGATGGAGCTTTTGCTCAGCTGAAAGATCTGGTTTATTTGTCCATCAGCGGCCTCCACGAGCTCCAGGAGATCGAGCCAAACAGCTTCAAAGGCCTCCAGAGCCTGCAAGTTCTGGATCTGTCGAACAACCCGGAGCTTAAGACTCTGAGCCCGGCGGTTTTCAGCGGACTGGACTCCCTGCAGGAGCTGAATTTGTCTGGCTCTGGTGTGGCGTCCTTGCCAAGTAACATGCTGACCCATCTGCCCAGTATTAAGAGTATTACACTGGGACAAAGCGTTCACTGCTGGAGGACCCAGAAACAGGGACAGTTCCACCGGCAACTGGGCCAGGTCCAACACAACGAGGTGCTGAACTGTGATGTGGAAGGCATTGTGTTGTGAAACTTTGGAAATGGACCACACCTTAAGAGGGCCGGTCTACTCCATCAGGAGTGCTTGTCGGATGGTTAAATGGTTTCGGAGACCCCCCTCCCCCAAACAATACTTTTGATTTCCAGCACGGTCGTACAACCAAGTTCTGAAAGAGTATACCTGATGCCAGAGATGTGCCTTATCTGCTTTGATATGCAAAACACTTCTTTTTTGTGTGTGTTACTTTCACTCAATTACCTCTGTGCCACGGTGTGCCTTTTGGAGTATGTCTTAAAGGTTTACAGTAGACGTCATGATCTCTCGACAGACGTATCCGTACCTTTTAGAGCATTCCACACAACACACATCCATTTCTTCCACATCTCAACACGTCTCCTAAACTGGTAGAGAACCGTTTTCAATTTTAAGTATTTTTGGTGTGTTATGTACATCGTTTAAAGTGGGACCATATTAAGAGCTATTTGCACTTATTCCAGTTGCAATGGTTTTTTTTAAACAACGTACGTACACGTGGCCTGAACGTCATCCAATATGAAAACCTTCAGTGCTTTGCTCATAATATCCACACTGAAGTTGACTGTTGACCACTACGATTTATTGTTTGACTTTGAATGTGATGCTTTATTGAAATCATTAAAGGGACAGTTAGGCCTTTTCAGCTGTCCCCCCCCCCCCCCCCCCCCCCCCCCTGTTTCTCAATGCTGAACTTATTTACTGTCTGTAGCTTTATGCGTGCATACAGACATGAGAGTGGTATCAATCGTCTTATTTAGCTCCCGCCAAAGCGAGCTAATGTGGGTATTATATATTATTGTGTTACATATATATACGTATCCCAAAAATGTCGATCTGTACAATCCAAGAACCAGAGGTCTCAGGAGTGAAACTTCCAGTTCCGTCTGTAACGGTTGAGGGCAAAGATCTTTTCCTTGGGACCATTTCATTACTTGACTTTAGTTCTTCGACCACCAGCCCAAACCTGACGTTCCACAATTACCCTTCATACTCACGGACATGGACGGATTAGGTCCACGAAGCCTCTGACACGGTGCTCACTGATCTGTGTTCTGTTTTGTTTTCTTGACATTACACAACAGGAGTAAACAAGCTGTGACCACGTTGACCGGGAGTGTATTTTGACCCGCTGTCAAATCGATGTCCAGTTGAACGGGACAACTTTGGCATGATTGGTAAACGAAGCAATGCCGGTGTCCGGTCGGTGTTTTAAAACACCAAGCCGCACTGTGCTGTCATGTGTGACTTCACCTCTGCATTCCTGCGGTGTGTCTGTGGACGGTCAGGGTTGCAGTGAAGGCCTGCAGTGTTCTGGTCGTGCGTTTTTTTTAACGGAAATCCACCTTTTCAGTTGGTTGATTGAAAGTCAGATGAGCTCAGTCTTGGTGTGGACATTTATATTTGTATGTATGTAACTATATTGTATATAACTTTATATATATATATATATATATATATATATATATATATATATATATATATATATATATGAATCATATGTGTAATAAAGTGACTCTTGAGACTCTTGTGGTTTGACTGTGTTTGTCCTGTGTGACGTGTCGACAGAGGAGCACAAACACATTAAATATTAAGTCTACACAAGGAAGGATTGCATCCATTTTGACACTGTAACATTTGCTCGTAATCCAGTTTTTCAAAGCGGTGTGTGATTTTTGTCTCCATGTACGGGACTGACTCATAGCAGGGTGTGTCTTTAGATCTCAGTGGTTTTCCCTCACAGCACTTTCTTCACTTTTTTGCTGCTCAGCTACGTCTTGTGTTTGAAACTCTTCTTGCTTTATTTACTTGAAAATGTCTGGCTACACACACTTGTGGTCTTGAATGGTCCATAAAAAACCCCACTGAAGTGGACAGACATGCCAGGGCTTTGGAAGAATACTGTGCTACACTGGTGACCTGCCAAGGAGGTGACTGGGAAGGAGACGAGTAGAGAAAGGAGAAGGAGGGAGAGAGAGCCGGGGTTCAGTCATGGCGACTTACAGATCTCCTGTGTGTGTGTCTGGCGATGAGTGGTTTCTTTTCCTGTGAGACAGAGGAGACATTTCTTCCTTTCTGTGACACATCTTTAGACCTGAAAGACAAAATAAGGCTGACTAACAGGGTTTCTCACAGATTGCACCATAGCTGTACTGTAAATGTTACATCCTGGACATTAAGCATAGGAAAATAGGTTTTAAACAAAGCACACATCTTTCCAGTTTATCTGAGTTTACCAACTCTTTTGTGTGTGTGAATGCAACTATAGTCGCTTCAAGTAGGTAGGAGGCTGTCTGAGAGCCCTTAGCGGATTGACCCCATTGCCCAAAACACTTCCAGATGTTTGTGCTTTTATGTCTGTCTCCTGAAGCGCTGGCATGCTGACGCCCCAAAGGAACCAGCCATCCTTCAGTAGCGCTGAGAAACACGCTCACTACGACACTGTCAAATCGCAAAGACATTCGGGGAATGCAGCAGCACAACAAATCAGGTCACAGATCAAAAGGGGGGGGGGATTTTTCTTTCCCCCCCTTTGGTCCCACTATTGTAGACCTTCATGTCTGATGAAAAGTCCAGTTTGAATTATGAAATTATATAAATATAAATACAGTGCAGTAGGAGGGTAGTAATCAGGGGAACAAGAGACACTTTTCTAGTGCATAGAGACACCAGGTCAACAGAGACATTGAGTGAGTGAGCCATGTTTTCAGTCAGCTGACGTCTGCAAAAAAACCAACAGTATTGGCATATATATCTTATGTGCACATATCTTTAGTGTCATCGCTACCGAACAAACGTCAGTTTGCTTTGATGCAGGCTGGAACAAGATTTACCAAGATGTATATCTTGCCTCAGCTTTTCCTGAATAAAACAACTTTATCTACCCGTTTGTCTTGTTCCTGTGTTGTTTCCCAAAGCACACCAACAGCAAAAAAAGATTATTTTAAACATCATAATATATTTTCTTTTACCTAAAAACAACATAATTTGGCCGTGCCGTTTGCGTTATGGCAGTGTGGGACATGTGGGAGCGAAGAAATCAAAAGGTAATCACTCGCTTCTCTGCAGTGGTCTGGCTCTGAGCTGTAATTACTTCAAAAGCAGAAGGGAAGCTTTGAACTGTGTATAATTAATTCAGGCAAGCAGAAGCAGGGTGTCTTTATTAAGTGTTCTGTTCTTGCATGAACAACTATGAAACAAATGTAATTTGACCGTCCCCGGATAGATCTTCTCTGGAGGATCAGACTATCCAGGCAGCTAATTCACTTTGCTTGAAGAATGAGTCCAATACTACTGCGAACACTGCAAGGTTTAACTTTTCAGTCCCGCAGGAGGTCGACACCCAGGAATGTTTTTCACAAACCAGTTTAATATAATCTTTTGAATGTAAGAGTGAATGATTGTTTCTTAAGTGGAACATTACCTGTTTATTGTGTATTACTGGCACTGAAGCACTTAGTTTCCCGTTGACAGCGGTGATATTGACCTATTGATGTTACGAATGCCCTCTAGCTTGTCGTGCTGCCGTGACACCAGACACCAAGGCACTGTGTCAGCGTACTGCAGCTCAGCACAGAGGTTTTGTTTTTCAGACAAACAAAAGATCAGCTCAACTTGTCACAGGCCACAAAGATGTACTTGTTTTTCTAAAGAGCTACTAAAGCTGTTAAAGTGTGTACCATTGTATTGCATGGCTACGCATCCTAAAGACAAATGGGCTTAAACAATGACAATGCAACACATTCATTTAGGTTTTATAATGTGGCTGACCTACATGTAGGATACAAGTCAAAATGCTCACGTACATCTTACTCAGACAGTCTGCTATAAATAATTCTATATTTTTACGCGTCTCTCTTCAATATCAGTGACAGTGTGACGCGTCCACGTATCAGAATAACTCATGGAACAGGTTGCGAATGGAGCCGGAGCTTTATTTCCCTTCACATTGCTGTTTGTTAAAGGAGGTCTTGAGACAGTTTCAGGTTATCTGTATCTACGGCGTGTGACGTGAGGTATGTGAGAGAAAAGCATGACTTAGCTTGACAGGGAACAAATCCTGGATGGTGTTTCTCATTTTGGCCGACACTGTTCAGACACAGAGTATATAAAACCTATTGATACAAAATGACAGTTGTTCATGGAAACACCATGTGGGCTACTGGTAAAAACTGTTTTATAATCTTCATTAATACAACTGATTTCTTTCAAGCATTCCAGTTACACTTTTTAAAAACGTATATATGCCGTAAAGTGTTCTTGAATACAAAATATTTTGCTCTTTACACTATATAAATCTTAAAATATTTAGGGGGTCTTTTAACCAACTACTTCTTTTCCTAACTAATAAGTTTTAGGGAAAGACTTAAATGTGTTCTTGACAAAGGCCTCGCCTGCACTTCTCAACAAATGACCAATTATTAATAATCTTCTGAACGCTTTAAATTGCAGCTTTTTAAAAAAAAACATTAGAGCACTGAAATCCTGAAATCCTGAAATCCTGAAATCCTGAAATCCTGCTCCAAGGTCTGTTGACGAACCAAAGAGATGAACTCTTTTACTGAACTTACCGGTCACGTTTACGACACAGCTCTGTCTGCCTCTGGGTCGTACCTGGTCAGGATGACCTACATATGGGTCAACACTGAGCAGAGCCTGGCTTTCTCCACATTCCAGCAAATATAGGAGGAAGAAACACTTTCAGTGGAGCGCTGGCTGCTTTACAAACACCCCCCCCCCCCCCTATTCTATTCAGGGAAAAGGAAGAATAACAACAGGCAGACGAGACAAGAAGGACACAGAAGGCAACGGAAAATAAATAGATACACCCAGAAGGATGATACTATCTGCTATCAACACTGAGAGTTCAAATTGAGTTGAACATCAAAACACTACCTGTCCGGCACTTACGGCCCACCTGCACTCTGAAAATGTGTTTGTCTATTCATAGCTTTTGAAAGATACTAATAAAAGAAGATTTCCCTGCCCTCTCCGTCAGTCTCCTCCATCTGGTTTCCATCAGGAGCTGCTGGGCTGGACTAGGTTTTCTCAAAGGATCCTACATCTGTATTTACACCAAAGTGCTGTAGTGCTTGAACAGAGCGCAAACAAAAAAGTGATGAGAAATATGATTTTGAAGTAGAATTAGGAAAAAGGAAAAAGGTGGATGAGATCATTGTGGTTAAACTTCAAGGAGTTCATTCCAGTCTAGGAGCACTGATGGTCAGAGCCTTACCCTCCTTGTTTTGAGTCTTGGCTGCAGGGCAGTGCATGCTCTGTAATGTGTTGACCTGGCTGAACTTGTGGATGGATAGATATTAAAATTCAGGGTTCATGATTTTTCTTTCCTTGGCTCCAGTTTGCTCGTTTTTGAACGGTTTGAAAGAGTCAGATATGGTAATGACTTTTGACTGGGGCAGGAACAGGGAGAGGTGCCCGACTGTGACTGGAATGAGATGGAGGAAAAAAATAAATTTACATGACCTCTAAATCCACATGGGGCTAAAAGTGTTTGACTTTTTGAAGCCTCTCTGTTGAAGTGCTTTAAAAAAAAGTCCAAAGTTAACTCGATACCAAGAGTTGCTCAATTTCTGCAAACCGCAGAGGGAGCGAGAGCATGTCAATAGCAAATATTTAGAGACAAGAGACTGACTTGTTCACTTTCCAAGAAGAGGGTAAACTCATCCAAGTATCGGAGAAAAAAAGTGACCCTCTCACTGGAATACACATGCATTAGAGAAAGCTTTAAATGTGACATCAGCTGTATTTTAATGTGAGTGCTTCTTCCATCTTGGCAAAACTGGATCGGCTTTCTCGCGGGCCACAAATCTCTAAAGATAATAAACATGAAGGTAAAGTTACAGGAAGAGGGAGGATGTGAGACCATTTTCAGCAGAGGCCTGAAGACAGCTGCATAGTGGTTACCGAGCCTCCCTCAGCCTCTGGTGTTTGCCAAACACAAGAGCTCTCTTGTTTGAATGTTTCCTTTGTCACGTCCCCTCCCCTTGTTTCGAATTGCCCACTGCGAAAAATTACAGAATTTCTATTCAAAACACAGGAACTCTGTGGCAAACTGAAGGGGAAGTATCATTTCTGACACATGCAAATGACATGCTAATCTCCATTTGATTGAAAAAAGAGCTTATATGTAAAAGACGTGTTACTTTCAGATAAACCATCTGTGAGACACTCACAGCCGACATCGGTGATGAACACACCGGATTTGTGAAGAGGTGAGGCAGCCTGCACCACGCAACACCCTCGGAAATGAGCAAATGAGGTGACTGCTTCACTGCATTGTAATTACATCCACAGGATTGGGCCTGTGGATTACGCTGCATTGGCTCAGGCTTCACTGTTTCCTTAACTTCAGCGAGAGACACTGACCTTTCAGCAGACGGCTCACACAATTTCATCACCTTCACAAAACATCCCAGATGTTCCCTAAAATGTTCTGTTCAGATAATTGGATAATTGGAATAGTATGCTGGAGGATGGAGATACTGTGTGTAATGGACCTTTACTAATTAGTCTGTATCTAGGTTCGGATGTTCGGATGTTCGGATCTAATGAGGCCGGAGCCAAAGATTTTCCCCCAACATTTGTTGTGCCAATGAAGCGTACACTCATTTTTTCCCTTTCCAAACAAGGAATGGATTGAGACACCTGGTGGTGAAGAGACCTGACACCGCAGCAGTGGAATGTTGTTGTTGTTGTTGATGTTTCATATATCTCGTGTGCTATTTCATTTTCCTTAACCTGTCCCAGAACTGTCACGTTAAAGCAGGACCTTCACATACCTTCACATACTCAAACTGTTGATAGGAGCGCCCTCTAGTGGAGAACGTGGACAACTACATGTACATGACCCAGTTTATTGGCAGTATTATGGAAGTCCCATAACAGTGCTACAGTGTCTGACTGAAATGAGGTGCATGTGGTATTTTTTAAATATGTTTTTTAAAGCTATAAATGAGCTTATGTAGAACCAAGAGTCCAGTTGCTTTAAGATTATTCCAATCTCACTTCACACACAAACAAATCATTTACAAACAAGGTTTGAGTTAAAATACGTTGTACCGAACACAGACAGCTTAATTTGTCCTGATCAAAGACCACACCCGTTGCTTTAGTTTCCTTACATTTTATTTATTCTTTTACTTTTTAATTTCAACCATTTTTTAAAGGATTTTGAAAATACAGACCAAAATTACCACATATGTCAAAAATGTACCTTCAGTGCTACAAAGACATCTGGTTAAAGCCGTGTGTTAAGAAATCTGGTTTGAGTAAGTAGATCTTTCATACACAGTCACATTCATGTGATGTGTTAAACCTCTGATTTGGCACAATATGAAATACTTTAAATGAAATCTTGTCCCTAAAAATGCCACTAAATGGTACATCATCACTTTACGTTCAGCTCTTCAGCACAGGATCTTAATTTCACTGCTTTTAATACAATTCACAAAACTTACAAAAATCAAAAAAACAAACAAAGAATATATTAAACTGCCAAGCTCTTAAAATACTAACGTTAGTGAAACATGTACACTGGTCAAATATTGAGCTCAGCCAAACTGTTACTGACAGGAAACTTAACCTGCTAAGGATCTTGCCATTCATAGTGAAACTTTTAGTACAAATATAGAGATGTGAAATAAATATAAATAAAATAATCGAAGGAAATACATTTCTGAGAAATACTCCAGCATTCTGTGTCTGACAAATGATACTGTATGACCTACAGGTGTCCAGCACTAGTAATAATAAACTTTAACAGGTCAACCCTGCATGGCTCCATCTCCTCTGCTCATTCAATGAACTGCATCTTCCTATGTCTCATTTTTTAACATGTGTGTTTGCTTGTATTCAGGTTTTTGTGCTGATGTTGTGTGCCATGCAGTCACATATATTATTAAGACATCGTTGACGGTTGCAGACGTCATCAGCAGTTGAGAATGGAGTTGGTCCTCATGATGCGAATGACCTTCCTTGAGGTGTAGCTGTACTCGTACTGAATGTGTTCGTGGAAGAAATTCAAGAATCCTGAAAGACAACAGAGTGGAATACCAGTTAGGAAAAAACAGTAAAGTGGTAGCGCTGGAAAATCCTACTTTTGCATGTTTTAACTATACTGAAAATGTGACAATTTGAGGCTTCACCATAGTGATACACAGCTGCGTCGACCTCGTCATCCATCCCAGGAAAATCCTCCTCGATGGATCGCGGGTAACCGCTGTCCATGGTGGCTGTTGCTTCATCGTAGCTGTGGGTGACAAACAAAAGCAAAAACAATGTTGATGAAATACAAAATAGTATTATAGAAGATCGTGTGCTTGTTTGAAGACTGAGACATGTGATACTCATCATCACATACCTCCAATACTGCCCATCGGTAAAGAACAGAGTTTTCCCGGTGTCTCCGATGTGCACTGCCGCATCTATTTCCCTTATTTTCTTGGGAAGACCAAGTGTGTGTATGTACTTTGGGTAACCGTCCACGAGGGTGTATCCATTCAAAGCCCACATTCGGATCCCTGTTGAAACACAGAGTTTTGGTCCATATCTGATATCTAATGACACAATATAATGGCAATAAATAAGTATGTATGACCCACCACTGAATATGATGACTTGATCCTTCTCTGGGTACTCGTATGCTGCGTCCACCTTGTTGGGGATGGTGGGCCACGTGGACTTGATCAGGGTCTGCTCAGGCTCCGGCATCTGAGCATGGAGACGCCAGTAGAATCTGCAACGGAACAAGCGGCGTGTTGACAAAACACAGCATAAAATACTGATCTCAGTACTTTAGAGTAAGTTGTTTGAGTCACAGAATAATCAACTCTTCCTCACAGTCAATGATGATGAAGATGAGTTCATGTCGATCTTAATCAACTTTTATTATCACACACAATCACACAACACAGCACAACATAATGGAATTTAGTCTGTATTTAACCCATCCTAGTATAAGGAGCGGTGGGCAGCCACAATGCAGCGCCAGGGGAGCAGGTTGGGGATTCGGCACCTTGCTCAAGGGCACCTCCGGCACTCCTCCAGCTGCCGATCCACACTCCATGCTTGGTCTGTTCGGGAGCTTAACCCATGCATGAAACATTATGGTTCTTACTGTACCTGTCTTTGAAGATGATGGTTTCCCCTCTGAGCTCTGTGACGGCATCAAAACTTAACATGGGGTCACATTTGTTGGGTGCGTCCGGCTTTGGCTTCACTTTCCTTGAGTTTGGGTTTGGGCCTGTGATTGAACATCTGGCATTAATGCACAGTTCACATAATATTTCCCTGAACAAATAAAGACCCAGTCGCATGCTACAAAAAAGCAGGGTGTCGCTTTCTGATTTGACTCGTGATCTTGTATTTTCCCACCGTAGAGAGCTTGAATGCCTTCGATGTCATCCTCAGCCAGCGGGTAGCCTGTAGCGTACGAGTAGACGGGATACATCAGGGCGCCCGCGTCTGTGGAATGGGCCATGCCGAGGGCGTGGCCCAACTCATGGGCCGCCACTATAAACAGGTTGTAAGCTGTGGAGAAAAGATATTCAGTGTTAATCATCAGGATACAGTTTAGGGACTTGTGCTGCACTTTGTTTGTGCAAAGCTCTTACCTGATGAATCTTTGCTCCAGTGTTCATCCTCATCAAAGTGAGTGTCTCCTCCGATGCCTTGGCCCGGTGGGTAGGCATGAGCAAGCAATCCGTTAGGCCCATCAAAGGGGTTATAGTCTCCATGCTCTACAGAATAAAGCATAGGTATTTTTAAAAATATGTTGAGCAGAATGTGCACCGTTATAATTCTTTAGAGCATGTGATTAGCAGTGTAGAAATACTCACATCCGTATTTTTGTGTGTGTTTTCAGAGGACATGCAACAGTATGTCAGAATTACCTTTACTTCCAAAGCTGATCATAATGTCAGCGATGCCCTCGCGCAGCTTCTTAAAGGTCAGAGGGGTGACATCAGACCAAACGTTCAGCGCATTGCGGATGGCTCTGTCTACATCAGACTTCTGCAGATCTGGTGTATAATTCACTATCCTGCAGCATCAGGGGATTTAAGACAAGGAGAAGGACTGAACAAATGATACTGGTGTTCACTTTCCGAGTAGTTCAAATACTTTACTTTACTATACTTTATTATTGTGATGCATACCTGAATGTGATATTGTTGTTTTGCCATTTGAGGTCTCGAGGGAAGTGGTTGTACTCCCCGACGTCAGGGACGCCACATCTGGCCTGTTTCATCAGCTCCAGAGTGTTGTCGTCCACATTCCCCGTCACCTTCAAGAGGCAGAAGAGGTGGAAAAAAAATATGTTACACGGGTAACTCAACCCAATTAAACCTCCTTCCCACAAAAAACAAAGCTTTTTAAAGTTTTAATGTAAACCGAAATGTTATCTACACTTCCACATTTGCACAAGAGGAGCACAAAAGGAGGTTCCCCTCAAGCTAATATCACACTAAAAGATCTTAAGGTGCCCCACCAACAATATGTTGAAGCTCCAGACTCATTATTCTCCTCTCTTATTCAACTACTGATAAAACCTACTCAAACTAAGAATATTTACAAAACAGCTGCTCATTTACAGCACCAGCATCGGATTAATAACTAGCACTCACCTTGAGTTTGAAGAATCTCTGCATCTCCGTGATCTTAGTCTGAAAGGCACCTGAGGACCTCTGTCTACCTTGGAGACCAGCTGGGAGGCCATAGAACCGACGAAGGTACTTCTGTTTGTTGAAAGAGAACAGAAGCTGGATGACATTCATAACAAATAGGCGTGCGATTACTTCATAACAAAGAAAAATGTGGCAAAGAAAAAGCCACCTGAAAACCAGCTCAGAAGATTAAACAACGTCTGAATTAGAGAGCTCAGATCTTACCTCTGCTAAAAGCAAGCTGTCTTTGTCCCCGGACGGCAGAGGCAGAGCAAAGGAGTGGGCGACCAGCGCCAGGAGCAGAAAAGCTATCATTGTTGTTGCCTCCGTGTCGTCCAAACCAGTTATTGTGATCAAGAAGCTCTGAGAGGTATTTATAGTGTTTTGGGTCCATTTTTTTAAAGGGTCTCGGTGAATCATGTAAAAGCACCTAGCCACTTCCTCTTTTCTTAAGAATGTGCTTGTATTTGTAAAACTGCTGTCTGTGGTTTCAGTGTACTCCTTTGAACCCACTTAAAATGCTTAGATGAAGCGTTTCCCTGTTTTCAAATGGTCATCCAGGGAAACAAACAAGAATAACATGACCGTCTTTAGATTTAGAAGGGGATGGTCCTTTTTAGCAGATATACACTAAGACATCTTTCCTTCATAAGGATTTCACATCATTAGTTATTATCTGTACATCCTGTACGGTTGAAAAAAAGAAATTAAGCAATGACATAGTATAAAAAGTAGGGAATTTTGGGAATTATTTCATTCTGTGTCTTGTTATTTTGGGTGAGGGCGTTTCAGGATATGTGACTAACAAACACACATCAGAACACAGAGAGAGATGATGAAAGCAGGATGTATAAATGTACATGTCCCTTTGCATATCATGGTTTATATGAGTGCATTCGACATGATGCTTCTCACAAACAATGAGACAAACAAATGACATGTGTGGGTTTTTGTCTGGTATTAATTGAAATCAGCTCTTCCTGATTCAGGTTTTTCCCATGTTGCCCTATACAGGAGTAAGTGATTCAGTCACCAGGATAACACAGAGCATAAATGGCTAATTTAATATGTGAATGATCGTATTTTGCTTAGTTATGGGGAACTGAAGTCCGCCACAGGCTCTATGGATGACAACGTCAGTCTACATGTGTTCACCACTTTGGTCCAGAATGAAACATCATCGTCATGAACTTTTGTACACACATTTATGGTGCCAAATTAGTTAGTTAACAGAAACATCTGGTTTGGGGTTAAAATAAGTACATAAACCCGTCACTAACATATCTTCACAATAACACTTTGGGACACGGAAACAGGTCTCCTGGTTGAAAGTTCTGTGTTTTTCCCCTCCCATCAACCATAAGTAGTCTTTCTCACGATGCATATTCATGTGGATATATTAAATTTGTTACATTTATATTTTAAGTACATACTGCAGCTGCCCTTACAAAGTACCTACTGTTGCATGTAGTATGCATAAATTGAGATATACTACTTCGTCATAACATTACACCTTGAACTTTAACCTTCTTGATCGTATATCCGTGTATATCGTATATATCGTATATATATCGTAGGCAAGGCTGAAGGAGGGGAACTGCACACCTGGATGGATTTTTATAGAAAATAACAATTCTTCTCGAAGAGACGTATTATAATAATTTCAATGAAGAGATTCTAACAAGTTTGAGTCACTCTTCGGTTTGGCATTGCAGCAGTGATGATGTTTACAAATGGCATTTGGCATTAAAAGACCTTGAGAGTATTGTTCCAGACAATAGGTAAACTGCAGTTATTTGCAGGTCTTTTGAGTCACGGCAGGTAAAGACATGCTGTCTATTAGTGCGTCTACTACAGCACTGTCTGAAACAACAATGCTATATAATTATTTGCTCCTGCAACAACAATGTAATTCCTTAACTTCTTTTCAAATTATTTACACTCACCCAATTCAAATCATTCACGTAATAACATCGTCTGCTACGTGCTTGTGGAGTTAACTTAAATTGCCGCTCTGACAACAATAAGGAGATGTCAGACATTTGACAGAATGATTTGTCACAGTCTCAGCTCGCGGTATTATCGACATACTAAAAACTAACGCTCATCTGCGTCCATTAGTGACAGCATGTGTAAAGTGTAACAAACATTGTGTCTGTCTAAACACTTGAGACAAATATTTCTGGACTAACATCATTGCTTAGACGGTGGTTGACAGAGTGCTCCTGACTCATGCCAGGGGAAGTTAGCAGCTAGGGGGATTTTTGCTGTTATTTAAAAATATAACCGAGAAACACACACAAACATCTGATCTGTGTTGTGGCCCACAATTTATTTATACAAGATTCAAAAGATAAAGATTTTGTGTTGTATGACCTATATTGAAGTGGGAGGTTTTAACACCTGTGAACCACAAATTCACACATTATATATTCCCGTTCCAGAAGAAAGATGATCTCAGGTTTCGGAAGTAAGCAGCATCTTCAGTCTGTCTGTAATAGAAATGTGTTTTTTTCCTAATTATGAGATATTAAAAATAGTCTACAGCCACGCTAGCAGTCCCACGAGGCTTCAATGCTCATAAAAGGAGCTGTATTAAACATTCTGAACATTAATATAGTAGCAAAAAACCCCATGTTGTATATCAAATGTTTTTGAACATTTCAGACTCAGCGTTGTGTTATCAGGCTAAGCTCAACATCAACCTCCACGTTTCTGAGCATGCATCTATACACTCTTATACCTGGAAGGATGTGTTCTGATGTCTGCTGTTGTGCTGCCAGCTGTTGATTATTAAATCATATTCAGTTGAGTATTTTTAACATACATACCTAATGTGATGGTATAGCTGCAAACAGCTATGTTGAATATGCCAGATGTGTTTCTGCCTCTATTTATAGACAGCACGTTGCTCCCGTGTCATGTATTTTTTTTATTTATGAGGCTACAATGACAACCAGAAAGAAATGCACACAAAAGAACAACTCACAGACAAAATGTACGAGAAAAAGTCTTTACTTGGCAAAAACACAGAAAAGTACACACTGGATGAAGACAGACAGCGTTACTAAATACTAGAAAACTATTCAGACATAACCGCTGGAAAGCTCTCTAAACAGTTAAGACAAACTGGTACAGACTTAAGAGAGCACACTAAATACACAAAGTGATTAATGTGAGGTAGGTAATTGCATTGGCAGGAAGGAGAGTACCAAAATAAAACAGGAAATAACAAAAATGGGCCGGAATGTAACTGTATTGCTATCAGCTGTTAGAATTAGAGTTCATTCACAGGTATTGGTCGTGTGATTGTGTTACTTGGTGGTTTGTTGCTTTCATTCCATTTTGAGATCTTCTTCGCTGCTTTCAGGACACATCAGCACTTTGCTGACATCCAACCCAAAGCATTTTAGTTTTTGTTGTTATTGTTCCCACTGCCTGGAAACGGCCCACATCATGTCGGCAAAATCCACTCTTGAAATGTCACTGTTGTTCTACTTGGTCATGGTATTTTGGCATTGGAAGATGCAAAAGGGACTGTACAGGGATGACGCGAGGTGTGATGAAATCAACCACTTCCCTGGTGTGTCAGAGGAAAGCTGATGAATGAGCTCTAGCAACAAACAAACATTGGTGATCTGCATCCTTATTGGGACTGACTCCTTGCCTTTTTCCACATGAAGCGGGATTCATTTCACTTGGTTGTTTTCACGGTTGCATCATGCAAATCAGTTCATTGTTTTATTTGAATTGTTGTGACCAAATCATTTTTTACTAGTATTTTACAGTAAAAGGAAAATAGTGTTGTATTTCAGCCTTGATGTGGCCTTTCTTAGCAGAGTCAGCGAATCAGTTAATCGCCTCCACTTTGTTCAGGAAGTGAGTCATGAAGCTGCTTAAATTACATTTAGCCGATTCTACATTTCTGTAGGTATTAATTGAGTGACTAACTGAATGTTTGCTGTGTGACTGTAGCGCCTTCAAACGAGCTTCAAAATAAAAGCGCCACAGGAGAAGCACTTAGAGGATCTGTTTTTTTGTTTCGTTTTTTTGTTTCGACAATTTTCTCATTTTGTGATCCATTTCAATTAATTAATTTAAAATAAAGCAACACATTCAGTTAATTCAGAGGAAGGCTTCAATAGTAACTGTTTTATGCAAAAATAAAAATGTGTGGTCAGAAAATTTGGACCCAAATGCTGTAAAAACTGACGCTTCCGTAACAATTATACCTGTTCCTAACATGGTATAATTATATTTGTTTGCTAACATGTTAGCCTTTAACTTAGAATGAAAACTGGAAGACTCTGTACAACGTGACAAATGTGATGAGGCCGAATAAGCATTGACATTTAAACCTTTTAAAGTAGAAGTACGGAACATTTATTGCAAGCCTCTTTGGACAAAAGCAAAGGTCAGTGAGTCAAAATATGAATCAGCTAGTTTACAGTAAAGAGATGATTTAGATCACTGCGAAAGATGTATCGGAAATAGTATTGAAACTGTAATTTAACCGAACCCTCCCCAAATCAAACACCGAAAAGGGCTTAAATTAAAGTGCTGAGCAACTGCAACTGCCGAACAACTGCAGAGATTCAAACCACAGTGACTGCCGTGGTGTAAGGTCAGGCCCACTCAGCAACATTTAGAAGCCGCATTGTGTTGGAGAGAAACCACAGGGGGGCAGCAGAGGCTGATTTGGAGTGGGAGCACACAAACACTTTCTGGACTCACTGGTCCCTTGCATGTCTCCCATCATGCACCAGTGTTACCTCAACCTCATGCTGACGCTCATCAAAAGAGCTTATAAAAACACATTTCTACATGTTTTTCTGAAACAAAGTATCAGTATCACTACAAATGTACCTGCTATCTAGTCTCATCTGTTACTTTTTGGCTGTTTTGTACTGATGGCAAGCAAATATAGTTGTCAGCTTTACCACACATTGTACAATGAGGTGCACGTGCACGTCTTACATTCCTTCTCTGGCTCACTCGGCCTTCAGCTACATATTTTGAAAGATCTTAGAGAAACTAAACTTTAATCATCACAGAGCGTGTACCGCTCCATCCAAAATGTTGTTTATAGCCACTACGAATAGAAACATGTGCGTGAATATAGATTCTTTAGATTTATTCTCATGGGTTCCTTATTTTTGCAGAAAAATAGTCCCAGCTGAAATGACTGCAGTTTAGATGTTGCTTTCACTCATTCGTCTCAATTTAGATAGGGAGGCTGCACTGTGCCTCAGTGACATTATTTGACACTGGCATGACACTACCATGAGGGGGAGACAAAGTCTGAAATGTGCAAATTTAACACATCGTGGCTTCAACTGTACCATCATTTGTTTCAGTTTTGTTGAGAGTCTATTTCTCATAAAGGATATGCTGCTGAACTGTATCAGTCCCTCATTCTTTGGCTTCTGCTGTCATTTGCCTTTTTTCACCAATTCATTTGAGCTGAATGAGTTGATTGGAGGGTTATTCAGATCACCTGTTGCACAGGGTGTGGGGATTGGCTCCTGATAAAGAATTGAGAGCAGCTTGGAGCACTAACCCTTTTGGCCTATCAGTGCATTATGAAGATCTTTCTTCATGACTTGAACTAGGCAGAGAACTGCACACCCAGGGCATTCTGGTCCTTCCTCAACTATAAAGAACAGTGTGTAAATGAGTGTGACCTTTTTTCATTAGTGTATAATAACCTGAAACTAAGAACTGTTGTGTTTTTGTTAAATTAGAATGAGCAGCTTATATATATATATATATATAAGTATGGAGCAGGCCCTCTTCACAGAGTCCGCCATGTTGCACAGCCATGTTTTTGAAGAAGCCCAGAACAAACAAACCAAACACTGGCTCCATCTAGGGCGCTTAGCATTCTTACTTTACCTGAAGGCCACCACATGTCTCTGACAGGCTTGGAAAGAGAGGCGTGAGCAGAGGGGTTGCAATCTGCAACCTCACCTCTAGATGCTACTAAATATTACACACTGCTTCTTTAATGCAGGCCTAGTTTTAGCAGATTCAACCAGAAACTCTGATCTTTGACTTCTTTGTTGTCTTAACTTGACTTTTCATCATTAAGGAAGCATTTTTTTTCATTGCGAAGACACTAGTGAGATTTGTTTGTCCAAGTGAATATTTCGTTGTAGGGTGTTTGGAAACTGGCTCTCCAAGTCTTCTTCCTGATCAGCGGAAATCTGGGGAATCAGTACTGCAACATAGATTTAACACAAAACTGCATTGTCATGTTTACGATATAGATAATGATATTTTTCAAAATACCATAACAGAAATCAGACGGGGGGGAAAGCTAAAACAATTTTGAGCTTTTTCAGAACTTGTTGTGATTCTTTGGGACAAGAAACACAGAAAGAAGGAATTCTCAGGTTTGATGGGTGTCAGGATTGACTTTTCAATGAAGTGAAGGAAAATGAACGGTGAAGTGAAACGGTTGCTTTTAACTGAGGTCTCCCAGGACAGGATAAAGTGTTTAGGAACAAATTAAAGTAATCTCAGCAACTTGTTCTGTAACATCTCTGGCACTGTGTCAGCGTGAAAGTGTATGTTCGGGGCAAAACACAGACATTTCTGCTGGTTTAATTATCACAGCGGTTGCAGCTTGTGTCCTTGCAGCTCCAAAATACACTCAGTCATCACTCTGGCTTAAATGACTTCATGACCCCGTCTGTACTCAGACCATAAAACCAGAGCGACAGGGAAAAAGCACGGCGTATTCTGGAAAAGTTGGCCCATGTTGCCCTGCAGAGGACCGCTGTTGTTCCCATCAAGCTCCACAATGACCAGTCAACCGTAATTGTACCCTGAATGTGCCGCGGCACCAACCTTGCCAGTCTCGGCGGCTTGGCTGGCGGCCATTTTCTTTTTGGAAAGCCTTGAATCCCCCCCCTGCAATTTCAGCTCCCTCTCAGCCAACTCTCTCATTGAAGCTTACAATGCTTTGGTGCTAAAACGGGACACAAATGGGCTTTGCTGGGGATATTTCGGGAGCCCTTGCAGAATCCGTGGGTGGGACTGAGCGGTGCCACCCAGCTCATTTGCGTTGCATCAGTCCGGAGAGAGTTAAGTTGAGGTTCCCCTACAGGACTGAAGAAACCATTTACTCAATATCAGAGCTGCCTGGATTTTAATGGTGGGAATATCAACATGTTTATGCAAAACATAATCATAGTTACAGCAATGAGCACATCTTGCAGAGAGAATCTCCTTCTGTGCTGTGTGTTGCCTCAGGTTGTAGGTTCACCACTTGTTTGGGATTATCTGCCAGTCAGCAGAAAGCACTCTAAAACTCCCAGTGTAAATTTTGTGTCTTATTCTTATTGTCACTTTAATCGTTATCGAAACAATTTCAGTCCTAAACGTGCAATGAATATGAATACGATGTTGAGATTGAAACCACCCACTGAATAGGTATTCCATTTACATCGTCATTGCAGCAAACATGTCACGTGACCAAAAACTGTCCAAATGTCATTTCTTTCTTTCCTCGTTTTGCTGTCCTTGGCTCTCTGCAAACCCCTCCCTAATTCCATTGCACTGTCCGAGGCTTTCTTTGGATTTGCAAGTGGTATGAGTCACAATGACCATTTAAAAGGCTTTCTCATTAACCTGAACTTCCATCTCCATGTGCTTAAACTAGGCCACTCCAATTCATGTCTTGTTAAGTCTGTGAAATGCATGTCATGCTGCTTTCTTGCTGTGTCTTGGTCTTGCTTGTGCCCGGTCCGTGTTTTACGGCGCCCACATTCATGCCAGCGGGAGACAGCTCTCCTTCCACTGAACCACAGGTTGACTTGAAGCTGGCCACAGTAAGTGCATAATTGCATGAGGTGCATTACAAAAGTTTGAAATTGAACTGCATGTGACTTAACCTCTTGAACAATGCCAAAAGCATGCCAATTTGAAGGTATTTCTATCGAAGGAAGGACATTGCAAGGACCCCTTCTCGTATATGTGTGGGATGTAGAGATAACATTTTTAATTATTTTGTTTTTGTGTGGGTGGGGGGCGGAGGTAAGTAACTGCACTGCCCTCGGAGTCCTTGTAATTTGTTGAATTGCATGCTTAAACTGATTTTTCTCTCTCTCCCTAATTTCCTGTCATACATGTATTTCTTGTTTTCTGTTGAAGGAGTTGTTGTGAAAGACAATCTACATGGGAATGATTACCAATGTTTGCAAAGTCTTTATTCAGTTTATTGTTTTGAAGGATTTTATTTCTAATTAGAGACAGTGTAATGGACATTTGATGCTGTAAATCTGATCACCCAAGGGCGCAGATTTATAGTAGATGTTATGAATGAACGTAATATGCAATGTGATGGATGCTACAAAGTATGACGATAATGTTTAGTCTACTTTAATGCATGAATGCAAAAAAAAGGATCCACAGAGGGAATACCTTCCACCTTGGCATTCACTGAGTTATGCAGGACCAGTTGATTTACCTGGCTCTTCAGTGCAACATGATATCTGATTTGCAGCTCGAATCTACTCGTAGGAATACCTCCAACAGTACTACAACCTGCAAGAGGAGCCTATGGGGCGCATGAAGCGGAGCGGGCCCTCCTTCACCTCCAAGGTGAAGGACATGCAGATGTTCTTTGGTCTCAATGCGACAGGCGTGCTGGACTCAAACACGCTGGAGACGATGAGCAGCCCTCGATGTGGCGTTCCAGATGTGGAGGAGTACAGCCACATCCAGGGGACACGGTGGAACAAGAACGTCATCACCTACAGGTATCTATGTGGTCTTGATGTTTAGTGATCAAGATTTTATTGCTGTTAAAGTGGAGTAGAATTACAGTCTGAACCATATGTCTGTAAATGAATAATGTAGGCTTGTCTGACCCAGGCTGAACTTGCCAAAAATATAGCGGTCTGGTTGTCCATAGAATGCAAATCCCGCCAATACGTGGGAAACATTGTGAGGCAGCAGGCAATAAAACCTTTGGCAGAAATAGGGAATAAGCAGCTGTCACAAATCATTGTGGTTAACAGATTTCTTTGGGGTTTGGGATTCCTGCCTCTGAGCATTATTATGGGCTTGTTATAGTGTCAAGTTCACCATACATGCTTGAACTTATGTAACACTGTCTGGAACGTCCTGATCCAGTTCTTCGTTAGTCCTGTCTGAGGCACGTCTGCTGGGTCACATACAGAATAGATGCATAATTAGAGAGAAACTACGACAGGCAGTAAAGTCTGTACAACCATTTGAATCATAAAAGTTTTATGGACTATCTATGGACTTTATTGGCTATTATTCTTTGATTTATATTTAGGGACCACTGTGTCTTGTTTCAGCATTGGCAGGTACACCAGAGATTTGCCTCGCAACACTGTGGACTCTCTGGTTGAGTCAGCTTTCAGCGTTTGGGCCCGAGCCAGCAGTCTGACGTTCGTCAGGTCGCACACCCGCAACGCTGACATCATGGTGGAGTTTGTGACCCATGGTGGGTTTGTCTTCTCTGCTTCACACAGGGCAGGTGTAGGTGACATTTGGAAGTGCATGGAGCAGCTTGAGTCACAGGATGAAACGTGCACTTTTCAGTGATATAACAAGCATCGTGTATAAAACACAATCACATTTAGACGAACGGAGACCCGTAATTTTCTTTTGGCTTAAAAGAAAATTGTGTTCTCTGTGGGTTTCTGTTTCATGTTTGGCCTGGATTGTGTCGTTAAGCGCATGGTGACTTGTATCCGTTTGACGGACCCAGAGGCACACTGGCTCACGCTTTCGGTCCAGGGCTGGGCGTTGGAGGGGACACGCACTTTGACGACGATGAGCACTGGACAGCAGGAGAAACAGGTGCTGAACTGGATAATGCTGCCACTCCACTATGATACTGAAGAATATCACTTATTTGGATGCACTTTCTTTGTGCTATTGCAGGTTTTAATCTGTTTGTTGTAGCTGCACATGAATTCGGCCATGCGTTGGGCCTGAAGCACTCCAGAAACCCAGAGTCACTGATGTACCCGACCTACAAACCCTCCCGTTCAGCCAACCTATTATCCGGAGAAGATGTAGCAAATATCAACGCACTTTACAGTAACCAAGCTCTATCTATTTACAGCTATACATTTATTGTGCTGACAGTAACATTGATAAAGTTTAGTTACATTTTTAAATCCTGAGTGTTAAATCAAGTGGATGTGTGTTATAGGTCCAGTAACAGGTCGTCCGCATTACTTTTCGAGGTTTGGCTGGAGCTCTCAGCAAAACCCCCGGCAGTCAGGATCTCCGTTTCCTCAACTCATGCAGAACAAATGTGCTTCAGACCTGACCTTTGACGCCGTGTCCACTCTTGGGGATGCCACCTTCTTTTTCAGAGAAAGGTGTGTTGATGATTATTCTTCCTTTATTTATTCACAACTATATATGTTTAGTTCATGGAAAATGTTGGTTAAGCAGTTGCCCCGAGCAGTCACATTACATGCTGTTTAGCACTCCCTCAATACTGCACCGATTTTTTAAAATGTCCCGATTAGACGATAAGGTCAAGGTTTTAATGTTTCGACTTAAGCGACAATGTTTTTCCCACAAGATACCTCTGGATTAAACACAATGAGCATTATGACATCAAAGAAGGTCCCATCTCCAACTTTATGCCCAAGATTGAAACCAGCATCGATGCGGCCTTCTGGGTGCCCCGCAGATCCACCGCTTACCTCATTCACGGTGACAGTTTTTAATAATTCAGTACCTAAAAATATAAATAATTTCACCTCTCATTTATGAAAAGAAAACTCCACTGAATTGTATTTCTTTGTGTCGACAGAGTCCACGTTCTGGACAGTGAAAGGCTCTCTTGTGAAGGGAAAGCCTCGAGCACTCAGCCACTTTGGATTTCCAGCCTGGGTCCAGGACGTTGACGCAGCAGTGCACATAGTGAAAACAGGACGCACCCTTTTCTTTATGCATGATATTTACTGGAGGTAAGGCAACAACATTAATACATTCGTTTTAAAATATCTTTACTTTTGTTATATATGTGTTATGGCAATGTTCCAGTCTTATAAACTTGTGACCAGTGCTGGACTCAAGTTGAAATCAGCCATGATAGCATTTGCACTCCCTTAAAGGACCACTTTTCTTTGCCTGCACTCACCTACAGAGCATTTTGCATTCTTTTTTTCTGAAATTGTCCAACATCGTGCATTAGCCAAAGTCACATAACAAAGTCATGTACGCGTGTACTACAGACTGATTGAATTGAATAAAATCATACCGTTGGCCTACTTTTTTTATGCTTCAATTAACTACTTTTTTGAAAATCGTATTATATTAAATGGAAGTGTTGTGGCATAACCGAGGCAAATGACAAAGCACCGCTAGGTAGGGACTTGCACATTTAAAAATGTTGACTCAGATCTGACTGAGATGTTTCGTTCGTCATTTGGACCTCACACAGAGAGCAAAGGGCTCAAATTGGATTTTCACGATGTGACCGTATCAGCCAAGAACAAATGTCTGAGCTTTGAAAGAGGAACAGAGGATCATGAGTCATGACTTCTGACGAACATTGTTTGTATCGTGTCTTTTCCAGTTACAATGAAAACCGAAGGGTTATGGATTTTGGTTACCCAAAGTACATCAGCGAGGACTTTCCTGGAGTCAACACAACAATAAATGCCGCCGTTCATAAAGATGGTGAGCCAGCGTAATTATTATTGCCCACTTTATATGTTTGAAATGTAAGTTAAGTTGTTTGTTCACTTGAATGTTACTCAAATCTAAAAATGTTCCTCAACAAGCCGCATAACTAGAGTCGACAAATAGGGTGATGTCCTTATTTGAAAGAGCAGTAACCTTGTCTCGGGTTAGGAGGTAGTATACTTCTGTCTGTAGCCTGAAAGGGCTTTTGCAAGTTGTATTGTTATTAGTAGCACAGGAATGCTTATTTACATGCAACATCAGCTGAGTGTAGTGACGTTTTTACAGAGCATGTGGATCCCCTCTAGGATTTAAACTGTATAATTTACCCACTTTACCACTCAAATGCCTTCATTTGATATACTGTCATTTCAGCTGTGAGCAAAAGTGGATACTTAAGTTCAGAAAGACGCTCATCATCACGATCATCAACAACAAACAGCAAAAACATTCCAGACAACACAACATGATAAAGGTTAAATATGTGAATCAGCTTGTTTGTTTCTTGAACATTTGATTTTTTTCCCCCCCCTCATCTCAGGTTTTATCTACTTCTTTGTCGGACCAGAAGTCTACCAATACGACTACACCCAGAAACACGTTGTCGGAGTTGAGAAGGCAAATTCCTGGCTCGGATGTTGAAATATTGTGAATCCATGAACATGCAGAGAGCAAAATGTCCTGAAAGCCTTGATTAAATTAAATTATGAAAAGTAAAATAAAACACTGTGCTTCTTCACTTCCGAGTGGAGTTTTATTTATCAGTCAATGTTTGTCAAAATAAAATAATTACTATTCAAACCTGATAACGCATGTGTGTGTGCTTTGTATATGCATCCCACAGTAACATGCTACCAGCATCAGCTCTCGTGGTTAGTTCAAATCTTTTTATCTAATCTGCACATCACAGTGGTGAACACATAAAGATATGACGAGTGTTTGCCTCACTAATGCCTGCAGGTTTTGACTTGTGAGTAGAATGTTCCACAATTCACAAATAGCACTTTCGGCTTATGGTTTCTGTACGATAAAACACGCTGTACACACTCGTCGTTCCCCATAACAGACAGCAAGCCTCGACGTTTTATGGAGACGTTCATTGGGAGGTTTTAACCGCAAAAGCTCGGGGCAGGTAGACCCAGCTGTAACTACCATGATTCTGTGCTTTTGTGTCATGTGATTGCCCAACTGCCCCTGAGAATATTCCCCAATAAAAAAAGTGAAGCTTGGCGGAATGTGCATTTAAAACATGGAGTTGCTCTGGCTGTGGATACCTGTTTTGGGCTCTCTGGTGTTAGCAGAAGACTTGTGGACTCTACCCATCGATCAGGATCAGTGGCCGAGGCCTGAGGATGTGGAGCTGGCTGAGGTTTGTAGGTGGACGACTGCCTTTATGGTTTATATTAGACAAAGATATCCCTTTGAAATGTTGCCGCTAATGCATATTGACATACATAATTATGAACGTGACTTTGGTTGTGCAGGACATTTTGCAAACTGCAGCCAAGCAATGCTTTGCTATTGTGCATTTATTTAAAAGGGTAATATATTACTACAGCTTAATGCAGGAGTTTGTACTTACATTACAATGTATGCATCTATTTCTATTTCCTAATATACCACTATTGAAACAAATATACCAATAATCTTTCCTTTTTTTAAATGCTTATTTTTGAACTGTAAAGACTTTTTTTAAACAAACTCTTTTGTGATTGTCAGAGAGGTAATTGGTCAACTGTCAATTAATTATATTGCACATAGTGGAACCACAACACATACTAATATAAATACTAATAATTTCCAAGTATGGCTGTATCTCAATGTGACCAGTTGGACAGAGAAACACTAAATACGGGGTATCCCTATGGCTTTAAATTGCAGCTCCTTCTGCAAATCCTCATCTCCCTCTTTTAATTGACATAATTAACTGTACATTTAATACGGTCAGTGAGGGATAATCCATACTTTTTACTTCACCTCATCTGTCTTTCATGAAATTAATCACCAAATTAGAAAAAAATAACATTGCTGAAAAATGGCAACACAATTTAGTAGTTGTAATTGAGGGGGAAATGATTTGTATTGATAATTAGTAATCCCTTGTAAGTCTAGTTTGTCTTTGCATCTGAAAAAAAAAATGCACCTTTAACCTCACCTCAAACATAGATCATATCCCGATACTGTAACTAGAGAAAACACCTTTAAGACCTGATCCTCCCGATCTGCACTCCTCTCAACAACAGGGCTACCTCAGGAGGTTTCACAACCCGAGCCCCGGAGGCAGCGTGTCAGGGAGAAGTTTCAGGTCCACGTCGTCAACCATGGAGGAGAAGATCAGAGAAATGCAAACCTTCTTTGGTCTGAGAGAGACAGGTGGTCTGGACTCTACCACCCTGGCTGTGATGAGGGAGCCCAGGTGTGGTGTTCCAGATGTGGAAAACTTCAGCTTTTACCCCGAAAAGCCTAAATGGAAGAACAACACCATCACGTACATGTGAGATGTTTTGTTTTTACTGATTACCGTAATATTCTAAAATGAGTATTTTCTTGCAGATTTAATTTAGACAACAGATGATATGTTACGGGAGCTGCAGCTGTGGAACTTGTTGTTCCTACTGTCTCACGTTTGTGCGTCCGTCTTTGGCCCTGCAGGATAGCCAAATACACTCCGGACATGAAGAGAGAGGACGTGGAAAAGTCCTTTCGTTCAGCCCTGAAGATGTGGAGTGATGCTGCACCGCTGAGGTTCATCAAAGTCAACCATGGCAAAGCTGATATCGTCTTCTCCTTCGCCCGCAGAAGTAAATCTGAAAATCCCTTCTCAAGAATTACCATTCATTGTTAATAATAATACACAAAGAAAGAGTCCTCTCCAAATCCAAGAAGTGTATTTTCTGTTGCAGCTCATGGAGATGTCTTTCCCTTTGATGGACCCCGGGGAGTGCTGGCTCACGCCTTTCAGCCAGGAGAGGGGATAGGAGGAGACGTGCACTTTGATGAAGATGAAACATGGACCAGAGGGAGGCAAGGTTTGTCAGAATGAAACACAAAAGATTACACTATAATTCCATATCTACTGTATGTTCTATATCTTAGCTTCCGTCGCATAAAAACTAAGCTATGAAATGTTCTTCTACATTTTAGAGGGAATCATTGTTTCTTTCACTCCACTTTACAGTTTTAGTTACATTAAGGATATACAAACAACGATCAACTCAAGCATACAATTCTATGCATTGTTATATCATTAAATTACTGAATAGTATATAACATTAGCTGCACCCCATCGATAGCTACCGAACACACTACGGGATACATAATAAGTAACCAAAATATGCTATAATAATGTCATTGGGGAAATTTCCTGCACAATGAGTATTTTTCCTTTTGATACTTTAGGGACATTTTTGCAAGCCTTTTACTTATTTTTTACATTTTAGTATTTGTACTTCTACTTAAAGGCGAAATTCTCCACCTTTTACGTTGATGTCCTATCACTGCTGATCTTGCATTTTGTGCTATATTGACTGAGAAAGCTGATCTCTCCTGCTGCGGAGCCAGGCCGGTTGTGCTTACATGTACCAGGATGCATTACACTCAGGCGGCGATTGTGCTGTGTCTGACAAATAAACAAAATAAACCCACCAAACATTGGCACTGACATTCATTACAGCAGACTGATTCAGTTTCTGTTGAAATCAGAGGGCAAGTTTGTATTTGCTCTCGGCAGCTCAGAGTCTTGAGGTGTCTCCGCTGTTCATATACGGATGAACATCTGGGTCAGCCAAAACACTGTAAAATCGAAAGACCTTGTCCATAACATCCTCTGCACTCTTATGGTGGGATGTAATTTTCTCCGTTGGAAACGTAACACAAAGGAACGACAACAAGGACATTTTTTAACCTCATTGTGCCCCACATAGAAGCACTCTGTAGTTCTTCCTCATACTGTGATGAAGAAGAACACATTTTCAGCATAATTATGTGAGGATTTACCAGGCAAATGTACTAATAGGACTTGTCTGTTGCTGTGTTTCAGGTTACAGCCTGTTCGCTGTTGCAGCTCATGAGCTCGGACACTCACTGGGTTTGACCCACTCAAAAGACCCCTCTGCTATCATGTACCCCAACTACAGGTATAAAAGCAGCACGCAGTACTCTCTATCCAACGACGATGTGCTTGGGATCCAAACACTGTATGGTGAGGAGCAAATTAAAAGTGTGCAGTGACTGTTTGCGCAAAATGGAAATAAAACGATCAGAGAGGAGTGCACCGCTATGGGCAATGCCATATCTAATGCATTCTGTCCCAACGCTTCTTAGGAAAAGAAACAAGAAAAGTTGAAACACAACCAGCTCCCAAAAAGTGTGACCCCAACCTTTCTTTTGATGCAGCAGTTATGATCCAAAACGAGATAGTTTTCTTTAAGAACAGGTACATAATATGTCAAATATGTTTTATATTATGATTGCAACAGACCTTCAAAGATGCAACTGAGTCTGCCTATTGTTTCAACCCAGGTAGATGTGGATGAGAACAACGCAGACAACTTATTGGAATCGCCTGAGAGAGCCACAGCAGCACATATTTACCCAGCATCAGCTCTCACGTGGATGCCGTGTATGACATCGCTGCCAAAGGCGTGGCGTACATATTCACTGGTAGAGTAATGGACAGTCTGCAAAGCATCACTTAGGGTTTGTCAGCATGACATTGCTGGATTTCCAGTGGGGAAGGAGGGGGGGGGGGGGGACACAAAATGCGACCAAATTACAGCCTTGTGCAACTTAAGTGATGTAGTCCCTGCAAGAGGCTAATTGAGTTTGGCAACACTTGTGGTATGTTGCTGTTTTTCATAGTGTCCCAAAATGCAGTGACACGGCTGTGTTTTTCCAGGTCATAAGTACTGGGTGGTTCGAGAGCTTAAGATGAAAAGTCATGCTGGCTCCATCTACGAGTACGGCTTCTCCTCCCAAGTCAGGCAGGTTGACGCTGCCGTGCATATCAGTGAATCTGGGAAGACGGTCTTCTTCACAGGAGAGGTTTATTACAGGTGACTTGTTCTGTTGCTAACTTGCTTCACATTTGAACATTATTTTCTGTTTCGATCCTGTATATTTTACATGAAAAGGAAAACCCATCAAAATGAATGAATAAATACATTATCCATATCTACACTGCACCTATAACACCCATTCAAAGGCAGTACATGAGTTTGTATAACTATTAAATTACCTGCCAGACCAAAAGGAAATGGTAATCAACAAACACATTATTTTAAAATATTGAGCTGGATGCACTATACTAACTATACATACTAACATTCCCGCACTGAAAAAGACACGAATAATCAATGTATTAATAATAATAATCCAATCTCAGGTATGATGAGCGCAGGAGAAGGATGGACCCCAGACTCATCCAAACAGACTGGCCTGGAATACCGTGAAGGGTCGACGCTGCCTTCAAGTTAGATGGTAAACAGAAAGAGAAAAACTGTCACACTTTTCGGCCATGAACTTTGTATAATATAGACCTAAGCAGCAGGATACAAATAGAGCACAACTGAAATAGAAGTTGTAATTTCTTGTTTTTACCGTGTTTAGGTGGTAGACGGGTGGGGCTTACCGCACTGGACACACTTTTATACTGAAAACGCCATTCGACCCAGTTTTGGAACAATGTGTTAGTCAAGTAGGAATCCTGTGTTTGCAGCTAAACTTTTTTGTTCACATTTCAGCTCATTTGCTTTGAAACAACACCAAGTGCTAACACACTTTTTGTATGATGTTCTGTTGACAGGTAGCATCTTCCTCTTCAGCGGGACAAAATCCTACCAGTATGACTTCAAACAAAACCGGGTGGTGAATATTATTCCAGCAAATTCTTGGCTAGGATGTTGATACAGTCAATACAGTGGTGGGCAAGTTTCTGAGAAAACATCCTTGAACTGCTATAGTTGTAAATCTGAGATAAAAAGTAACGTCATGTATTCGACTGAATTGTTACGGTTTAGATTTGTGGGGCATGTGTGTACCTGTATGACAATTACATCTTTGATCGCCCTCTCGGGTACAATGACATGTATACATCTTCTTATATGAAAGGATGTACAGTACTGAGAACATATAATGTGAATATCAAACTAAAAGTGTATCATTTTTTTTACAAATATCTTGGATTTTTTTCCCTGGATGTTTGTCCTCAGATGTACATTCAGTACCATTTAATAACCTCCTAATGTTAGTGTAGACGTAGCTTTGAGCTTTGTAAATATGAATATAAATGAACAGGATGTGTCTTAATAAACTGGACAGTAAAATGTAATTTTTGTCCATAAATCTCAGATGCTTTTGTACAGCACAGCTGTTTCATCTTTGATCTTCAATGCAGTGGTGGAAGATTCTTTAGCTCCAATGTAAACATACCCCACTAAGAGTTAAAGTCTTGCATTCAAAATTCCACTTGAGTAAAACATGTACAGGTATTATTAACAAAATATACTCTAAGAATAAAAGTGCTCAGTATGCAGAATATAAAATGGCCTCTGTCCGTGTTGCATTATTTTATATAATATTATTATTTTCTAAGATGCATTAACATGTGAGCAGCATTTCAATCCTGTTGCTGGTCGCGATGTTTTTAGATGCTCATCATAGATTCTGAAAATTTTAATCTGCAAAGTAAACCATTAATTACAGCTGCCAAATACATGTAATGGTGTAAAATGTGCAATATGTAAAAAAGAACAAGTATAAAGTCACATAAAATGAAAATACCCAGGTACATCAGAATTCTAGAGTACTTACAGTGACCACCCATCTTTTTTTTTCTCTTTGCAAGCAATAAGGATTGTATTTTTTTACTTGACAAAACATACGTATATAAGTCGTCAGGAAGGTGCAAATGAGCAGTTTCTGTCCACTCAGTCAGTTGTAACATGAGCTGAAGTGTCCCTGTGATGTTGAAGTCCGTGCAATGCGACTTTAGCAACATTGGCGTCCCCAAATAGCAGTGAGAGGTAGTTCCAGCCTCCACCAGTGGACCTCAGTGCCTTGAAAGAAAGTCATGTGATGTTAGTTAAATGCACTCGCTCATGTTTACCCACCAAACTGGACTATGGTCCCTGTAAATCGAACGTTATAAGAAAGTACATGAAAACACTGAAAACAACTAAATGTTGGCAAATAATTTTTCTGGATGAGTGACAGATTGTGGGTTCCTGCTTTTCCACCAAACACCAGAATTTAAGAAGGATAAACGAAGCAAATCAGTGTCATTTAATTGAGACGCTTGTTTGCAGCTCAGCGTTTGACTTTGGCTCTCATATTACTGTATACTGTACATTACTCTTGTCTAGTTTAGTGCACTGTGCGCATGTGACAGAATATACAAACGCATCAGAAGGTGAATCATAAAGGTGGGATGAAAAGAGGTGCACGAAGGCATCTCATTAAAAGAAATGGTGAAGAACAGAAGAAAACAATAAAAACTGCTTCACAGATGTTTCATGAGTGAAGTTGAGATCCTCCTACTGTGTTATCAGAGGGGCCACTATTTACTCCCCCCACCCCCCTCTGGCACAGGGCCTTGTGTTAACATTTACTAAAGGGGACACTGCATACTCTTATTCAGCTTATACAATACACACCTCAGCCTGCCAAAGCTGTCTTTATAAGAGGAGAGTGGACTGAAAGAAGATTTTTTTAAATATGTCTCTTGCTTATTTTTGGATTGTGCTGCTGGGTTGTTTAGCCCTTAGTCATGCAGCACCTACCATCGCTCCAACAGTTTCACCAGAGGACGAAGACCTGGCGGAGGTAATGCAGAATATATCCTAATATCCTCCATAAATATTAGTGGTAAGAAGTGTCTGGACCGGCCAGGTGATTACAGGGGAACATCTTGCATTTAAAGACACTAGTGATGAGAGAGATGAGACAGGTTGTGAGAAGTCTCTAAATTTGTGTAGACGGGAAATAAGCTCTGCCATAGTCAGATTAAATGAACTATGAATTGCTTGCAATGAAATCATTGTCTTCTTCTGTTATCAGGGATACCTCTCTCGCTTCTACGCTGATGTTGGCGTGACAAACTCCTCAGTGCAGAGAATCGTTAAGAGCTCCTTCAGCCAGGATCTAGAGACCATGCAGGCTTTCTTTGGCCTCGAGGTAATTACCACGAATTGAAAGCTTTGAAGTCTAGGTCTGCACTCTTGTAATCAAAGAAATTGTGACTGCTTATAACTGACAAAGGATTGATCGTGTGGCAAATGGCAAAATGTTCTCAGTTTTTCGTCTGACCATCAGGTGACGGGTGTGTTGAATAATGAGACTGTGGAGGCGATGAAGGCACCCAGGTGCGGTGTGTCAGACATCAGCCGTTATGGACACTTCGCTGGGAAACCCAAATGGGGGAAAAGGCTGATAACATACAGGTAGCTGGTATAGGAGTGTGTTGTTATTGTTAATATTTACGTCACTCAGTTCGTATTTTTGTTGGTTGAAATATAAATAAAGATGATGATGATGATAACAACATGCTGTATGATGTGATTTCAACAGGATCACTCAGTACACTCAAGATCTCACCCAGAGTCAGGTGGATGCTACCATTGCTCAGGCCTTCCAGCTCTACAGCGATGTCATCCCTCTGGACTTCAAACAGGTCAACAGCGGTGCTGCGGACATCATGATCCTCTTCAAGGGGGGATGTGAGTCTGGATTGAACGAGAGATGCTCAGAGAGTCTGCTGATGTGAATCCTTTTCTCTGAATGCAATTAAAGATTGTTTGTGCTATTGCAGATCACGGGGACTTTTACCCTTTTGACGGGGCGAATGGAGTCTTGGCTCATGCTAACTCTCCTGGACTGGGTCAGGGAGGAGACACACATTTTGATGATGATGAAAGGTGGACTCTCACCCAAAGAGGTAAAGTGTAATATCTGTGCAGTTCCCACAGAGGTATACTGTATAATCTCTCTCTATATAAATACTATATACAAATGTACTTCCTTATAGAACAGACATTATTAGATAAGTTAATGTACTGTATACAAAACTGGTCTAACATTGTAACCTGCTGTGTTGAGGTGTGAATCTGCTGCTGGTGGCGGCCCATGAGTTTGGCCACGCTTTGGGCCTGGATCACTCCAGGGACAGACGTGCACTAATGTATCCCAATTATCATTATGTCAACACAAACGGATACAGGCTGCCAGACGATGACAAGCGTGGGGTTCAAGCCCTTTATGGTGAGCAAAACATCAGACACCACACAGTCTTTGACATTAAAATTGGATTAAATTAGGATCAGACAATCTTCAATTAAAACTTTTCAAGGTGGATATTGCAAAACTAAGGCCAAGCCAATTTTTTCTGAGCAACATCGCAAAATCTTCTATTCAACCAGTAAACAACTGACATATAAATGAATATCTTGTGCTGTAGTTTGTAATTTTCAACTTCACATTTGGATGGAATGAACTGCATTGGAATTACTCTGGATCTATTTTATATTCATTGTGGTTTGTATGCTTGAGAGTCAGACTAGCTTTAAACATGGGTTTAAGGCCCAAGCATAAATACATGTTTCTAAAAGTGCATCTTTTAGTTTTTATGTTGATAGTCATTTGCCATATGATGACTGAAGATTCTAGATGAGTCAATTCTGATGTTGCTAATCCATCTCTCAGGCAGCCGTACATCAGTGCCCACAACAGCACCAAAACCTGAACCACCTCCTGGCCCAGACCCTGGACCAGAACCAGAGGAACCAACAGAGGATCCGAACCCAGACCCTCTGCCCAACCCACGAAATGAGCAGTGCAGCCGCGACCTGGTGTTTGACGCTGCTACATCCATCAGGGGAGACATGTTCTTCTTCAAAAACGGGTACATTTTGATTATTATCTTGTTTGAATGGGACATACGTAATTACATATTTTTACATTTCAATTTCCAAATCCTTACTAGATACTATTGGAGGAAGAGTTCAACTGCCAGAGGAATCCGTTTCACGAAAGTGAACACAAAATGGTCACAAATCAACTCTGTCGATGCTGCCTTTGAAGTCCCATCCAAGGATGTGGTGTATCTTTTTGAAGGTAATGTTCATAAGGGTTTTGTTAGGTTTTAATGTTGAATATACTTTTTAGTACTTAATTAGTACTGTGAAGACGTAGGCAACCACACGATATAATTACCTCCAAATGTTTCTCTACAGGTCGCCAATACTGGGGCATAAGGGCTTATGCAAAAACAGTCATTTCAGGTTTTCCAAAGTCTCTCACCAACCTCGGCCTCCCCTCTTCAGTCAGTAAGGTGGATGCAGCCGTCTATGTGCCAACCACCAGAAAAACACTCATTTTTGTGAACAACCAGTATTGGAGGTGAGTGTCATGATCAAGTCTTTTTTGTTGTTGTTGTTAACGTGCCATGTGTCCGCTGGTCTTTTGTAGATAAAATGAATACAAACAACGACCATTGAGATATTTATTGGGTACGGCTACATACCTTCAAGGCATTTTTTAATTCTCTCTCTTTTCTCTCTCGCAGCTATGATGAGGGCAGAAACCAAATGGACTTTGGATATCCACGATTCATCACTCAGGATTTCCCTGGCATCGGCTCCAAAGTGGATGCAGCCTTTGAGAATTATGGTGAGAAATGTCGTGCAAGTAACTCATTCACCCCATTTCACAAAACGGAAAACAATCATCATCATAATCAGTATTCCTATATTAAGAGAATCGATTGACTGTTTCACTTATTTGCTTTCCTGCCGAGAGTTAGACGAGAAGATTGTTACCACTCTCATGTGTCAAACATGATGTTGGTCCATTAGATATGTAGCTACAGCCAGGAGGTTAGCTTAGCCTAACGTAAAGACTGGAAGCAGGGGGAAACAGCTAGCCTGGTTCTGTCCAAGTCATAAGGGAGCTACGTGGTAGATTATTCCTTGATTGGGCATCAAATTATTCCTTTAATTAACAACTGATCAAATCAAAAATGTGTCATGTGAAAAGTTTCGCAGTGACTAACCCACGGAGTATTTCCAAACGTAAATATTTTTCTCAGGAGTTGATGGAGACCAAAACAGAGTTTAAAGTTAAAATATATAATGAGGGTGAATAGTAAACTTACAATTGTAAGGTTGCTGGAAACACGGCTCGAAATAAATGCTAAAGTTACTCTGTATCTACTGGATGTGTTAATTGGTAGCTGTTTGTGAACACATTCACCATAATAACGTCAATACTTGCATATTAATTGAATCTTCCCTCCCACAGGATACCTATACTTCTCAAATGGCCCCAGACAGAGTGAATACTACCTGCAGTACAAGAGAGTGATCCGTGTACTGCTCAACTACGGCTGGCTCAACTGCTACTGAGAACTCACCTACACAAGTCTCTGTACAAGATGTGACTGCAGTTGAAAAATAAATCTAATGAATGACAGTATTATCTATTGTTATGATGTGGGATAACAGTTTTCAGAGACAGTCTAACTACTGTTGGCGCATGGCAAATAACAGGATCAAACCAAGGCAAAGGTCAGCGAGTGATAACCATTCAATCAATTCTGTAAATTATCCTTGACCTGCTTCAAAATGTTCATATTTTTCCGTGGGGAAACTGCAAAAATATGCACCAATAGTGAACGTATTTGTTTGGAGATGTTTAAGCTAAATTGCACAACTTTGAATCTAAACTAAAGGGGTTTAAAGTTACCCTTTGCATACATCCAAGGGTTACAAATAAAGAGCTCCTCTGCAATTCCACTGCACAAATTGTCATAACAGGCCCCAGCTTGCAGAGTATATATATTTGGATACAAAATTAGCAAACAACTCAAGCCATTAGTTCTTCTTGATCATGTCCCTAACTGTTATGTTGTGAAATAATCTAGTATTTTGCCTGTATGCTGCAATTTTAGAATTAGGACCACAGGGCTTGTTTAGTGCAATTCTGGCCACATGAGAGGAGATCCCAATTTAGAAAGAGAGCAGTCACTACTGTTTTCATGAACACGGATAAATTAAGGATTTTATGGTTTAGTGTTTTATGGTCTTTTATGGTTTAGTGTTGAGATGCTTGGCACAAAACAAACCAAGGGGGTGATTAAGTGCAGGAGATACCACCATAATACGGGAGCTTTAAAGGGCTGGTTCACCAAAATAAACAAGGTTTGAGATATTTATCAGTGAACTTTCTGCTTCCACTCCAATATAATGAATG
The DNA here is from genome assembly GCF_050575085.1 of Anarhichas minor. Taxonomy (NCBI): domain Eukaryota; kingdom Metazoa; phylum Chordata; class Actinopteri; order Perciformes; family Anarhichadidae; genus Anarhichas; species Anarhichas minor. The sequence continues at coordinate 3,467,498 of NW_027466472.1, forward strand.
AGATCTTATTTCTATCATCTTCAATGTACGGCAACATCGCTTTCCAGTCAACATTTGTTATTTGGACTATTTCAGTAGAACGCAGTTCCAATGAAAACTGTCCACAGTGACAGACCAGGACATTGTCTCTGGGAAAAAAGACATGTTGCTGTTGAAAATTTCAAATTTAATTTTACAATTATGTTAGCACCACATAGTAAATTAAATTCATCTCCATTGTACTAAAGAGAGTTTGTCCTCATTTCTAGCAGTCACTCGTGGATTTGAAGGACTGTTTTTTCCTCCTTGGTTGGAGGTGTGGTATATTCATGCTCTGCAAGATTTCCCTATAATCTGTGTTTTGTTCTCTGCACTTGAAACAGGCACACAAACATTTAGGTCTGTGCCACATAGGCCATTTTGCAATGATGAGGAATGAGGTAAGATATTATTTTAAAGCACTGAAGGTGCCAGAAAGAGGGAAAACTAAAAAATCAAAAGAAAGAGAATATGTTTTTGAGAGTTATCTTGACCATAACGAGAGTTGTTTAGATCACAAATATATCAGTTCACAGCTGCTAAAGCAGAAACAATGCTATTTGACTATTGATGCGTATGGAGTTCAGCTATGAGAAGACCTTTTAGACAAAAGAAAAAACTGGAAAGAGGAACATGATTCAAGTTTTATCTTAAATTATGTTCAGAAATGGTGTAGGAAAAATTTGCAGTTGAGAAAAATAAGAATATATAAATAACTAATTGTATCAACATTAAGGTGAGCCTGACAAAAACATCTGCTTTTGTAAACTTTGTGTTCAGATTAAAAGCAGAAAACTATTTTCTCTCACTCAAAGTTTCCACATGGTGTAAGAACTGCGGCCAAGTCAGCAGACACTCAGATCTCCGTGGTCAACTCAGCAGACACTTAAATTGTAGTGCACCTATACGCTGAAACTTACGGTAAACGCAACCAAACGGCACAGATCGGGAGCGAGCGAAGGAAAGATTAACGTGAGACAACTTCCGGTTTTCTACAGACGAACATCCGGTTTTCAGAATAAGATGCCAACAAAGTATACATATTGCATAATGAAATGAGATTAAATTAATTATATTCACATTAAGTATAAAACATACTACCTGCATCTCCTGAGTTAAAGGGAAAATACACCTAAATTGTGCATAAAGTGTCTTTATTCTTTGATTTGAGGGTTGCTGGAAGTTAATCATACCTGACTGACGGTCTATTAAGATATTTTACGAAGCAAAAACTCTGAACTGAATTTGTATCTTCAAATGGCAAATTTCTGAAATTTTTAAGGTAGAAAACCGGAAGTTGTTTCACGTTAATCTTTCCGCTAACTTTGCAAAATCTGTGCCGTTTGGTTGCGTTTACCGTAAGTTTCAGCGTATATGTGCACTACAATTTAAGTGTCTGCTGAGTTGACCACGGAGATCTGAGTGTCTGCTGACTTGACCGCAGTGTGTAAGATAGACTGACATAAATGTCAAGTAGCTTACTTCTGCCCCCTTTTACAGTATTCAACACCTACAAACGTGACCTTCTCAGTTTTTTTTACAGGTTTGAAAAATGATATGCCCCCACATGCTTTGAAATAAATTAATCTGATAATTTCACAAGCTCAAAATCGTATTAACCCTTATTTGAGCCATAATTTAACATTAAAAGTGTCGTTTACAAGTACTGCACAATTTCCATCTAAAATGTCCCACTGTCCGTAATTGTAAATGTAAAATTGGCATTATTATCAGTAGTAGTTTTATTATTATTAGTTGTATTATTATTATTATTGTTGTTGTTTTATCTATTTCAGAAACGTTTAAAAAACACTACTGTATTAAAACGGCTCCGTTCAAAACAAACTAAACCGGATATTCCGTAAAAATGTTACCATGAATACCGTCCGGTGTGAGCCACGGATTTTTGTTCCTCTATCTACGTACCCCGTCGATATACTCGTGTTTTTTTTTTGGCTTAAGAACCATATTACTAAGTACATCTTCTGTATACAGCTCCATTTTGTAGTTTTAAGTGGTTAAGTGGTTAACGGTAGCTTGTCTCTGAACAAATGTAAACACACGCGATGAAGACGAGTGAAGGTTCCGCTTGACACACGGACGGAAGCAAACAAACAGGAGCACGAGCAGACAGAAGTGGGTTTGCTGGTTTGCTACAGTTTCACTGAGGTGTGTGCTTCGAGCTTAACGTTACTCTTTTATATTACGATAGATTTACATTATATTAGCAGCTGTGAGCTACTAGCAAGTCTTAGACAGAAAGAGACAACAAATGCATCGTTAATGCTTCTTCTCTGTGCCGTGACAGGTCCCCGTCTCCTATGGATTCACTCAACACTTTTGAATCTGAGATGGAGGCTGAGGGTCAGGGGAACTACTCTCTGTTTCCCGCTCTGGACAGCATTGCAAGTCTATCTGGGGCCGCTGAGACTCTGGAGAGGTTGTTAAAACAATAATGTGGTTTTTAAACACTGCTGCTTAAAGATAAAGAGAATACAGTCTGCAGGATGGGATCATCCATTTAGGTTGCAGAGTGGGATTGCTGCAGAGAAGAGCATCCCACCCATCTAGGGGTGTGCTCACAGGGAAGCAAATCATAATACGAATCAGATTTGATGATTTCCTACACGGGCTTTGTGGTATCAAGTGATTCTAATCCCACAAGTTGTAGAGTTCAAAATATATACACACAGTAGGGTGTTTACAGTTGCCACATGACCATTTTAGCCGCTGCCGTTCTATTATTTGATATAAATATAAATAAGACTGTTACACTGGATGATACCAACTGTTTTTTTTTTTTGTTTTTTTCATTTGCAGCGAACCACCAAGTGAAATATCAGAGAAGCCAAACCTCACGTGGCTCGATGCTGCACAGGTATATTTCAGCGTGGTGTTATTAGTGACATTTGCCACAATCGAGACTGTTTCTTACGTGTTTCTGCTTTCTCTCACGTAGATTGTTTTGGAAGAAGCTGGGCGTCCCATGCACATAAAGGAGATCAAACAGAAAATCATCGACAGGGGACTTGTTCAATCCAAGTACGGCAATCCTCTCAATCTACTACACGTATTATTGCACGTGTTCTCACATGTTAAGCCAAATCCTGAACGCCATTATTATTATTTAGTAGACCGCAAACTGGTTCCTGAGTCTACATTTAAACTTGTTTTGTTTTTCCTCTCCTTGGCAGTGCGAAGTCAAGCCTGGAGGCCGTCATGTACCGTGAGGTAAGGAGGACGTTTGAGCTGCAGTCTGACAGCAGCCTCTACTGTCGAGTACAACCACCTGCACCTCCATTTAACATCTGTGTCGGTTCAGTGTATACAGTACATGCATCGTCTGTATTTCTGTTACAAATGTTTTTCTTTCTCCATGTTTTTCCATCTCGCTTCTTTTGGTCTTAATTTCACGACTTTAAAAAAAGAGGCAGACGTTTGTGCTCTGGTGCAGAAGTCGTGACACTGCTGTATCTAATGGTGGATTTAATGTAAATCTAAAGTGATTCAGGTTTTGGGAATAAAATTTTGGGGTTTCCAGCCCCCCCCCCCCCCCCTGTGCATTGGCCTCAGTTTCGCATTATGTTTCAGACACAAAAAGGCAGCAGGAGATTCAAGAGGATTGAGAACAGAAACGGAGTCTTTGCACTGCTGGTGAGTTAAATGGGACACTAATGCCAATTTCACACAAAAACCAAAATACGTAATGGGATATTGAACATGCAGTTGACCTTTTTAATGCCAGACTATTGGTCATGGATAAATACTGAGGTGTTGCTGTTCACACAAGATATGGGTCCAGAGCTGTAGTTTGATGATATAGACATGTAATCATTAAGATGCAGGGTTTTTGCAGTGGAGATTAAATTTGATCCGGCACTCAGATGTCGGAGAGGTAATGTGAAAGGTGTCCGTTCATAACTGCTATTCATTCCCTTATAATCTGATTAAAGGACATGAGGGGTGATGCATCTGCATAATCCAGAAGTGCATCATTTTAAATCAGTGAGATCAAGAAGTTAATTGTCTAATCTATCTAATTATGGTTTCATTACTAATAAGTTCTTAATAATCCTTTAACTACCACAGTGTCCGTACTTACAACGTAGAAGCTGAGCTCCAAAGTTGAACAGAGTTAAATGTTAAATCCTCCCGGAAAATATATTGTTGTGAAATATATTCAGAGTAGAAATAATATCTTAATTTAGAATTAGTTTGGTTAGAATTATCTCGTGCACATTTTGTTTTCAGTAACTGTCATTGTTTGTCACACAGCGGTTTAAAGTTCAAGCCCCATCTGTGTTATTTTATCGTTTGCATCTTATTCTGTATTTTCATCCATCACCCTGAAGGCCACACACGCATTGACGTCGGGTAGCGGTGGTCCACGTGAAGATCAGATCTCTGTGTTGCTCTCCCCCTCTGCTTCCTCACAGACGGACGAGGAGCGGCAGCAGGCCCTGCAGGCCTTCACCACCCAGTCTTTCCTCGGCTCCCCACAGCACAATACCGTCTCCAGTTCTGGCTCGGGGGCCTCGGGGCACGCCTTCCCCTCCCCCACCAGTTCCTCAGAGCATCGGACCAAGGTGAAGAGAGGCCCACGAAAAAAACTAAATGAAAAGTACCAACTCAAGTACCTGAGACTGCGCAAAGCTGCCCGCGCCATGATATTTGTGAGTAAACGACTGACTCCTGAAAAAGCCATGACTGGTTTTATTTAAAGTTTTCTTTCACATCAGGCAAATACGATATGGTATTGTTAGAATTTTCCAGTTTCGATGCACAGCTCTTTAACTGTCAGTGTTGTTGCACTGTTTTACCTGCAGGAGAATGCAGCTCTCTGTGATGAAGTTGCCCACTTAGAAGAGAAGTTTCTGAGAGCTAAGGAGGAGCGGAGGTGAGTGGACAAGTTTCAGATAGCATGCGTCACACAATGTTCAAGAAATGGGCGTTTAGCAAGGACCATCTTTTACTGTTGTACGTAATCGATGGCCTGTAGTGATTCTAAAAAATAGTTTTTATGTCATGTAACCCTTAAAAAAGAGAAACAATGATTCCTTTATATTCATGTTATTTCTCATTTCCAGGTTTTTGCTGAAGTCCTTGTTGCAGTACCAGTCTTTCTCAGAGGGGGAGCTACTGCCAACACCGAGCTCAAGCTCTCATCTGCCTGGACCGCCTGCAGCATTGACCTCAGGTGCTGCAGGGGCTTCAGGCCTGTCTGGGGGGCACAACCTGGCGTCAACGGGGGAAGAGGGACCTCTCAAAAAACCCAAGAAGGAAAGGAAAGAGCGAGGCAGGGAAAATGGAAAGGAGGAATGTGAGTACTGATGCAGATTTGAATGGTTCACATTCACCTTTCAAGACATTTGGCCCATTGTTTTGTTGTCTCGTGTTTCCTCAGTTCCAAAGAAGACGTCTAAGAAGAGAAAGCTGGCCGACGGGTCTCGGAAACTGGTGCAGCCCATCGCTCTGGACTCGTCTGGCCGCCCCGTCTTCCCCATCGTACTGGGAGGTTTAACGGTCTACAGCCTGGGAGAGGTCAGTGTGTGTCTTTGATCACATGCCGTAGCTTTATAATCACCCCGGTACAGTCATGGTGAGCCTCTGAACTCCAGCCTCACATGTTATATCCTATTTATAGTTGTTGGTACATACATGCTGTCTTCTTGCTAAGACAAGTTAACTGTCCATCCGATGGTAGTTCAATAGATAAAGTCTACGACAGCCTCTATACAATCAGAAAAAGCTTCACCAAATATAAACTTTTGATTGCTCTGCAGATCATCACAGACAGGATGTTGTTCCATGATGAGTGCGCCATCTACCCGGTGGGCTTCTGCAGCACTCGAGTCTTTGCCAGCATGAAAAACCCCGACCAGCAGTGCCTCTACACCTGCCAAATCAAGGATGTGGGAGCAGGTCCACAGGTAGACACGCAGTTGTTAATGAAGTCAGGACGAAAAAAAAGATAAATAAATGTCTCTCTTTACATCCAAGTGAACACAACAAAATGGACGTACTACCTCGTCGATTAAGTTCAGTTCAGTTTGAAACAGTATGAATTAAATAGTTCACTGACACACGTGATCCTGTATTGTCCCACCAGTTTGAGATTGTGCCTGAAGAGGATCCTCAGAATGCCATCGTGGCCTCCTCGGCCCTGACGTGCCACTCCAACCTACTGAAGGCCATCGCGTCCGTCAGGTACCACAGTTCCCCACAAAGGCTTTGCATTGTGTTTGTGGTTGATTTGTCCACCATATTTCCAAAACAAGTATTTTCAGAAGACCGAGTCAACTTTACCTCATAACTTTCAACATGTCCTTTTTTCTTAGTTCCAAGTCTGTGGCGCCCATCGTGCCATCGGGGGCTGACTTCTTCGGCTTCTCACACCCGACCATCCAGAATCTCATCCAGAGTTGTCCCGGAGCGCGCAAATGTAGCAAGTAAGTTCACCCTCACTCCATGTGATATAAGATTACCAGCTACAACACACAGCGTGCACTTCACATCTTTTCTGACTCGCAGATTATGATTTAAGAATGACTTGTTTTCATGTTTTTGTTCCAGTGTTTCCACGTTATAAAGAAAATATTGTTTTACATGAAACATTGCATGATTCATATTTTTCAATCATCTTTTAAACTTTTCTTAGCTACCGATGGATCCGCTTTGAGGTGTGTCGCACGGGCGACGGCCAGGTTCCTCACAGCCTGTCGGAGGACGATGCCTCAGTCAACTTTGAGGCCTACCAGAGACATCGGGGCTTTGTTGACATCAAGACGGAGCACATGACAGGTACCCTCCAGGTTTAACAGCTGGGCTTGTGACTAGGAGGTCACAGATGGGGAAACAATAAAATCTGGTGTCTTTCTCCACACCTGTCAAATGTCGCAGAATGTAATTATTAGCATTTCAAAGTAAAAGTATGGCCAAAATGTATTTCACTGTACTTCTAGTTGTTACCTCTTGTATTTTCTAATGCATGATCGCTCAGCATTCACCATTTGTTTCATCCATCCGTCTCTCCTCAGGACAGGCACCGCAGTCCCCTAGCTCGTCTCATCAGCACCACCTGACCTCCCCCACCATGAAGCCCTCTACCTCGTATTTCAGCTCCTGACCCTGAAAGTGAATTGCCCCCCCCCCCCCCCCCCCCTTCCCCCTTCAGGAAACTCAGCGCTGTTATTTATTGTATGACGTCTTCTAGTGAGTCCCAGACAGCATTGCTGGGGGGATGTGTGCTAATATAGCTGATGCAACTATACTAGAGTTAGCTTTGTGCTTAATGTGCCAATAACACATCTGTATTGACGGTTGCATTTCTGTATGTATATAAACATGTGCTGGATTTTAGAAATTGAATCCCACTTGATGTTAAACTTTTTTTACTAATTGGAAATCAAAAAAAGTACACGTCAATTTTGATTAATCAATAATTTTATTGTATTGCCATCTTGTTTTACTTGCAAGTTAAAGCTTTGGCCTTAAATGAAAGACACCCACACAAACTTAGTTTTATCATTTATTCGTGCAAATAATGTTCAGTTATGAAAATTAATTTGTGTTGTAAACTTGAAAATCCAGAGTTTTGTTCAAATAAAACATCAGTTATGCTTTTCTACACACAGTCCAGTAATTACTGGTAGTGGTTGTAACATCATAGATTGTCTACAGGATAATCAATGTAACCAAAATGGCACTGGCCCACTCTGAGCAGACTCACTTATTACTTACCCAAATTGATTGCCTTAAGTCAAATCAAAACAAACTGACAATCAAGTATAAGAAAAATAAAATAAATTCTTCCCTCTGAAGTGCATTAATCTTTGAAAAACTGCAAAATTTAGCTTTCTCAGTAACAATCCACCGTGTCGTCATCTTGTGGTAAATCTGACTACATATCGGTCCAATCAGCTCATTTTGACCTAAAGAAAGAAAAAAGGCACTTTTTCCATCACTTTGTCTTCTTACAGTTCCTGGTTTCCTTTGGCTGGAGAGCGGTTGGTAATAAAAGGAGGCGCAGGTAAAATCCTGCTGGCGCTGTAGACCGAACAGGCTTTAAAGTCACAGGGCCAGTCTCTCCATGCATATCGGAGGGCAGCTACTTTATCAGTAGACTGACACAAACTGGTAGATAACTGAACGGTGGTCGGACCCCAGTGCATGATGGGAGCTGGAACCCAGGAAGACTTCGGCCCACATGGAGTGTGAATCTCTGAGCAACAGATCTTGATTAAAAAAAATAGAAGAAATTATGTAGTTTTTGTGTTAGCATTGTTAACCAATCTAGCAGGTGAATATGGGGCATCACTCAAACTGAGTGTACCGCTGCCAGCCTCACCTCAAAGATGTCTTTAGATGGTGTGACAGAGACATTCTGGTCGTAGGTTATGTTGATAAAGTCATGAACCGACAGGATTAGCTTGGGGAAAGGCCCTTGGAAGGACACGTCCTTCTCATTATAAGCCACTGCCCTTGCTCCCAGTGTCAGTCTGTAGGCTACATCCTGCTTGTCCCGTGGATGGATCCTGAAAGACAACAAAAAAACACAAATCATGTTAACAAACATCATGGATGAACCAGTTGGTAAGACCAGATAGGGAGGTTGAAAGTCAATACAGGACTCATCACTAAATACAAAAGCAGGTCACATCCTCACTACGCAGAAAGCTGTTTCACAGTTTGTCTTTGGTACATTCAGAAAGTCTGTTGATGTGAGAATAATGCCGGGGACTTTGTGTCTTGGCAGCCTATCAGGGCCAAGTCCATGAAAAGTTTTATAGATGTTTATGAGGATCTTAAACACAAACTGGAAGCCGCAGCAGAAACAGGTAAGATTTGAGCTCTTTGCTTCAATGAATGTAGTTTAGTAATAAACTCCAAAAGGTCAAGCGTGTTGTAGTTAAAAATAGCGCTGACCCTCTGCACCACATCAGTTCATAAGAATTGTTGATTAAATCTCTGAAGGATTTGCACAGTTCCTGATGTTCTACCAGTAAGTAATTGCACATAAGTATCTAAATGTAATGCTCCTCTGTGTTGTACAGATTTCATATGCTATGAGTGCATATAAACACAATCCTTACGTGCCAAATGGTGATGTTGCATCCGGTAAATCTAAAGCCACGGCCATGAAGGTTTTCTGCATCCGGGGATTCGGGACGAAGCCTTTGTCTGCGGTCTGGTGCCAGCGGATGTTCGGAAAAGCGTCACTCTTGGAGCCTTTTTCGTAGGTGGACAGCTGCAGTACAAAGAAATCCTAGATTAGATTTACAATACTGCAGATATTTGTGAAAGCTTTCTATGGGTACATATTGCAGTCTGCGACACTCTTCTTTGATACAACCACAAGGGGGCGCTAAAGTCAATAATAGCTTCTTTGCAGATTACGTCACACATCAGTGTGCTTTCCAGATGTAGGGCAGGCAACTGGAGGCAAGTCCAAAACTGAAGCAATAAGGCCTGTGGTTTGCGCTTTTTAAACCGATCAAAATCGGGGGGAAAACAAGGGCTACTTTTGAGTCCCGAAAATAGTTGGACACAAAGGTGAGAAGTTTAAAAACCTCACAGAGAAACGGCGACAGACATTGATCACAAACCTCTGTCTAAAGTCTGGAGGAGCGGAGTCATTTTGCTAACTACATAGCTAGCTAAAAATGATGGAAAACACAGACCACGACCTCGGTACCAAAGTAGCATTGAACGACTGTCTTGTTTTTGCCCGGGTAGCTAGCATTGCTAAAAACAAATCTCCCGGCAGCTAACTAGCTAGCTAAAACTGCAAAACACTAGCTAATCCGACAGAACTTTTTAAAAACACTATAGACCTCCACTATTTTGATTGTTACTTTCTTAAATGTCTTGCTATCTGTACTTGTTTCCATTGTGAAAAATTCAATCTGAATACGTATACTAAATTGAAAAGTGATTTTGCCGTCGCCATGTTGTTTTTTTGCAACCAATCAACGGAAGTTACCAT